>NW_004567108.1:63157344-63157910 GCF_000260355.1 Condylura cristata | reverse complement strand
AGATTCTCAGTGCTGTGCTTTAACCCGCTGCGCCACTAGGGAGGGCCTACATTTGTATTTTAACTGTCATGAAATAATAAGACCTGAACTTGGTTATGCATATTCCTATCAGTACCATTTAGCTAGATGCATCAATAGTCTCTTTTACCTTGATTCTCTTTTTTGGGATGTCATTTTTCTAATTCCAGGAAATTGATTATCACTTTTAGATAACAGTAAACAGTCTCTCTTTCATTTTCTATCTTGATACATGTAAACTGTAAACAGTACTTTAAAACCTTATGAACTTGATTCCTGAGACCAAGTGCTTTATCCTTCTCTCTATTAATTTTCTAATGTTCAAAATGGTCTCAGTTATATAATGAACAAATGTAACCCCTTTCTCCTGAAATAGCATTCTCCTTTTCTTTCTAGGGAAATATAAAAGATATAAAAGTGTATGTGATACAGTTCTATAAGGAAACAGTTTATGAAGCACCACATATTTAGGGCAGGGCAATGCTGCAGGAAATGGTTCTAGTTTACTATATGTATTCTTATTTCTTAGGTCTAGGTTGCTGGTGGTA
>NW_004567108.1:63141306-63157244 GCF_000260355.1 Condylura cristata | reverse complement strand
TATATATATATAAGCTAGAAACAATAGATCCAAAATGGAGTAATTCATGCCAAACACCACCCAGCTTAATAACTAATCTACTACAGTTTCAGCCACTTCCCAAAGTGGAAGTTTAATCAATCAAGAGTTTTCTGGTTAGCACTAGAAAATTAATCTGCATAATATGAATCCTCTCTTTCCCCTTAAGGGAAAGTGGCTTTACCTGAAATAATTATTCTTTTTTTAACTAGTAATCCTCTCCCACCCTCTTACTGACTACAGAAATCTTCCACTTTGTAGAATGTCTTGCAGGTTCCTTCTGCTTGTTAGATAGAACACTGCCTGATTTATGAGTCATTTAATAAACCCAATTAGATCTTTAAAATTAACTGAGGTTCTTGTTATTTAACAAAAGGAAAATTTATTCTGGCTCTTTTAAACTATAAAATAGGGGCAACTAAGGTTTGCAAAACTAGGTTTGCAAAATTGTTGGCAGGAACAGAATAGCAGGTTTTAAGCTAGACCTCCAGAAACATGTACCATAAAAGACCACAGACCTGTCCCTCTGTTTTGACCAGGAATTTTTGATTTGGGGTTCCATTATCGATGAATCTCAATGTCACTCCTGGACCTGCTTGTACACCAAAAAAGCACCTTGATACCCACCAAAAAAGCACCTTGACCTTAGGATGCCTGTACAGAAATCTAACAAAAACTTCTTTACAACTTACTTGCTAACATCAACACTCTGCCCCCACTTCACTTTCTCCTTCCAGATCTTACTTGATCCAAATCACCTTCACAAACTTAGTAATATCTAAATTAGGTTCCCAACAATCCCCAATTTCTCCAAAATATCAGCATCAAAATAATGATAAAACCAATACCAATACTCAATAAATATTCCAAAGAGTATATTCAAAGCACTGTGAATACTGCTCTGAGTTTTCACTAAAATTCTCAGAGGACCACAGTAAGAAAATGTTTCCTCTCTAGCTTGCTTCCTTTCTGGTTTTGGTTGCTGCCAATTTGCATGAAGAGTGCACTGTGTCACAGTAACCATCTGTTTAAATAACCCACATCTCAGAGATTTACACGCTGCATGTGTCTCAGGAAACCTTTCAATTTGGAGATCTAGGTCAGCCAGCCTAGATTTTTTTTAATAGAACAGTTGGTTTTCTTATAGGGAAGAAAAAAAAAAACTACTTACAATTTTCAAGTGTTCGTTTTCTTTTCCAAGTTCTTTATCATTTGCACATATACGTACACATATATAAAATAAGCAGCATATAGAGGCAAAAAAAAGCATGAGTAGTAAAGACATGATCTTTGATAGGTCTTTTCAAACCTAGTTAATAACTAGGCTATGTAATTGGCATGCTTGTTTGGGTCTCAAAACATAAAACTATTCCAACTACTAAATTCATTTTCTGCCTTTTAAAGTAAAATAATACTTGTACGGTGACTGCATGATACCTCTTCAGATCAAACCTGTAATTTGATGGTGCTGATTTTTTAAACTAAGAGGTTATACCTAATAAACTATGCAAAGAGTAATTTATAATCTTGTTCTCTTTCACAACAGACCCCTTTACTGTGATGTCTGGGGCAGGTTCATATTCCATTAGGATGCCACAATCAGATACATGAAAACACACATTTTGAGAGATATTCTTGTGCTCTTTATGGAAACTGCCTTCTGATGTTTTTGTTTACATCTTCAAACCAAATTGACATTCTATTTCAATAGTGTGTGACCTCAATACTGTTCAGAATATTTGCTCTGTTACATTCCCTTTCTCTATATGACACATTCAATCCACTCATCAATTAAATGTAGTCAGGGTGGCTCTATCACTCATTCAATTTAGTCATTCTTAACTACATTCTACACTTAAAATAGCATTTTGGAGTACCTAAGTGCCAGACATCGAGGTAGGCACAAAGGTCACAAGGATAAATACCACCTACTTTTCATTCTCAGAGCATTCAAAATTTTTCAGTGAATACACACACACACACACACATACACATATTATGCATGCAATGTTTGTCTGTGCAATGCAAACAAAACTGAAAGTACCATAAAGGCAGCACTAAAAACTAAAGTTCTTGAGAAGTTCTTAAAGTTAGGTAATTAATTAGAAAAGGGAGTCAGGGTTTGCTGAATTAATGAACTTTGACACTACACAAAAATTATAAGCATAATTATTACATTAAATATTTCAATCATATGAAGAAAAATATCACTTCCAAAGAAAATTTTACCCCCTTCCCCTGGCTCATCAGTGTTGGTTTTTACATCTTTCAATATGTAGCATCTGGCTTTACTGTAAATGGATTTCATAGCTCAGGGCCGGAGATAGCTAAGATCTGCAGAAGTGGCCCTAGTGTTGCTATGGTGACAGGGCTCATGCTTTCAAGTGGCTCAGTCAGGGTGTGTCATATTAAACTGCAGTTGCTGGGCTGGGATAGGTCCCTCTAAATCTTAACCTGGTCTTATGTTTTGTTTTTGTTTTTGTTTTTCCAGTAGTTTCCATCATTCAACTTAACCTCTCAGTCAATACGGACAACTAATTCAAATCTACAGCTAAATTTGTTTCAAGCTAAGGGAAGTTAAGTATAAACTGGATTCATTTCAGGAAATGTGAATTTCTCTGAGCAAGCCGCTATGATGCAAAACTCCAAAGGGTGTCATTCCCTTTCCAGAATGCTCTAGGATCACCTCTCTCCTATAAAATAGGGTTTATTATATGTATGTGTGTATAATTACATATAATTCATATAAACTATTGTAGGCACTTTAAAACCATCCTTCTATATTTTCAGAACAAAAAGAAGTGAGTAGTTTTTAGCAGAAAGCAGACATCCTGTTTGTGATGCCTGGTAATAAGTCTTACAAAGATAATATATAGGTACCTAGCACTTATTTCATAAATACTTGTATCTAGCTCTCTTAGCCATTTACTATATAGACCTATAACAAGACCTCTACTTATAATATATATATATATATATGTATATATATATATATATTTAAATGTTACAAAAGCACATATCTCTTAAAGTGTTCGTTAAGCTAAAGGCTTTGGAAATTGAGGACAATCTTCCCAAAATATTCTAAACTATTTCAGTTTCACTATTAAAAAACAACAACCAACAAATAAACACAATTTTCCACATTCCTTTCTAAAATCCATTACTACAAAAATCTTCAAGATATAGCAATTACACCGAGTTGAATCAAATTCTTTTCCCACACAAAGGTAGGAACTCCTTGCAAGGGACTCCAGACCATGTAAGCATCCTCTTTATTAAACATAAGACTGCCGTGTGACACACTGTTGTAATTCACGTTAAGATGACGGTCCTGCCCATATGAACATTATCACTTCACTTAAGAGAAATAAAACACACAGAGTAATGACATAAAAGTATTATTAGAGATACTGAAATGTAACATAACACAGTAACTTTATTCTTAAGTTCTAGATATCAGAATTTTATCACACAGTAACTTTTCTTCTGTCCCAACCAAGTTATACTACATTTAAAATTACTAAGTATGCAATTGGTATAAATTATTACCAATAACAGTTAAAAGTTACTTCTGGGCCCTCCCTGGTGGCACAGCGGGTTAAAGCACAGCACTGAGAATCTAAAGCCGCTTCCGCATGAGTTCGATTCCCGCCTGCCCTGGAGGTGACCACATGGTGTGGTAGACCTCTCCTGACCCGCCCGCTGCTCCCCTCAGCAGTGTACTTTGTCAATCTGCCTGTTCTGTTCCCCACTCTGTCTCTGGTGAAGCCTCTCATCACCCCTGAGCCTCTACCCTGTACCTCAGTTCTGTATGCATAAATAAATAAATCTTAAAAAAAAATTCTTTAAAAAATTAAAAAAAAAAGTTACTTCTGACAGTACAGAATTTTTTCAGGTTCCCAGTTTTTACATGTATATACAAAAATAATTATTCCCATTCCAAATCCTCACCACTATGAAGCAGTTGATAATTGTTAAGTTCTCTAATCAATAAAAGCAGTGAGATTGTAAAATATATGAGATGATTCCTGCAAGGTATAAATTGAGATACACAAATAGTTGCATAATATAAACCTAAGAAAAACCATGTGAATTCATTCATAACTAATATTTAAATGAAAAAACTTACAAAATTTATTTTTAACATAAAAACTATATTGATTTCAAGTTAATGTTCACTTAGTCACCCTTTTGGAACTGTTGAAATTTATGATTTTTAACAAAATTTAAGTCACTATAAGTCTTATTATTGGAAACGATAGTGAGCTATAAAAGGAAATAAAAATGAAATTACTTCAAGTTTGTTGAAATTGTAACAAGTAACTGACTTAGCAACACACTACCTTTAATTCCAGAAAGTCAGCTGCAGGCCCTTGTGATGTATTATGTTCCTAATGCTTTATGACATACATACCCAAATGTACCTGTTTAACTCAAAGGATATTTCTCACCCAATTGCTATATGAAGAAGCCAATTCTGCAGTCTAAGCCAAAACTACAGTCAACATTTCTAGAATTCAAATACTTCATTAACCATGTAGCTTCATAGGTTGTGTTTTTAAAAACAAGTTTCTGAAAATGTATCCATGCGTCAAAGTAATTAAACAACTCTCCATTAGTATATCTTGGACTACATGAATTCATCTCTGGGAAAAATGGGAATTTGGTAAGGAGTTTCATTTAAATTATCTAATTGAAATCCAGTAAAATAGTATGTATAGTAAACAAACAGAAATATGCATTTCTAATTTCAGAATCAAATCACTTATAGTTTGAAAGTTAAAGATATGAAACGTGAAAAGAAGGTCCACTAGTAGATAATAATGCAAAGATAATAAAGAATCACATTTTGATAATTTTCAGTAAGGATTATTCAGTCTTAACATATCTAATGTTTAATTATATTTGTGATAGAAAAGTTAATATGACTTAACTCATTAAAAAAAGGTATAGGATCAGATTGCAAAATAAAAACTCTTTAAAACTCAAGCCCAAGAAAATGAAACCATCAATACACAAAAACTATATGTACCATTTATGTTTTGTGCAACATCATTTGCAATAGGTAGAGCATAGGAAAAGCCTAAATACCCACAGGTAGATGAGTGGATCAAGTTGTATATCCACATGGTGGAATACTATTCAGCCATAGTGCAGATAAATGGAGCAAAATGGAGAGTTCTAGGGAACTATATGTAGTAAAGCAAGTTGGAGTATCAAAAGCATATACTGGACATATACATAGGCATTCTGACAAAGTAAAATACTTACAAGACCAAGCAGCAATTTATAAACACAGAGAGGTTACTGAGATTAAAAGTGAGGGTGGGGAAGGAAGGGTCTAAACTAGAGGGGGGAATCTCACTGATGTCTTCCATCCCACTCCAGAGCCACACAAATGACACAAACATTGAAAAACAAAACAAAAAAGTCACAGAGCTGGTGGAAGGTAAGATGTGACCTAAGTAAACGAGAATTTAGATTGGAAAAAAAGAAGCAAAAGATGGAAGAGCGTGTTCTGTTTGTGTGTGTGTGTGTGTGTGTGTGTGTGTGTATAGGGGTGGTAGTGCACTTACAATTGATACCTGAATATACACTTTACTGGAATTAGCACTGCCAGTTAGAGTAGCAGAGGTGGCTCAGGGACTTTGCATGCTTGCTTTCATCACCAATCATGGGCCTCTACTTAAATCCAAATCTTTACTTATGATACACAAGGATGCCTGATTCCAAAGTGACCTGAGAAGGCCTGGCCAGGCAGAGTACCAGGTGTTGACTCCTTAAAATACAGAAATGGAGACACCTCAGTTCAAAACATCCTCTGCCACTATCTCATAATCCTTGGTAAGGAAACACAATCTGCCCTAAATAGATTCAACATACACAATGTAAGTAAGTACAAATGTCCATAAAACATTTGTATAAGAAATGTCTATAGTAGTTTTATTCATATAAGTACAAATGTACATCAACAAACTCTAAATAAACAGATTATAACAAATTCAAGTAATGACATATTAACTAGACACTAACAAATAAGGGATATACCTCATCATTAAAATCTCACAGGCAGGGACCCTCCCCGGTGGCACAGCGGGTTAAAGCACAGCACTAAAAATCTCACAGGCATACTGAATGAAATAAACCAAACACAAAGGAATATACATTATATAATTTCATTTATAGTGCTAGAACTTTCAAACCAGGGGTTTTATTTAAAGTAGGATGGGAATTGCCTATAGTTGAGCCCAAGAGGATTTCCATAGTCAATGAACTCTTCTAAATCGTGCTTATAATGCTAAACACTTGAGATCTGTGCATTTTAAATACTATAGAGTATACCTAAAAAAAAAAAAAAGTGTCAGAGAAGAGCTGAGCTGTAGAATTGAGAGAATAAAGCATACCAAGGGGAAAGAAAATGAGAATTTGAAAAGAAAACAGAAATATTAAAGGACAGATGTAAATCTTCAAACATGTATTTAACTATAGCTCCTGAAATGAGAATAGCTGCAGGAAACTGAAGAAAATAATAACAGAACATTACTCAAGCCTAAATAAAGAGATTATTTCTCACAATCAAAGGGATGTGAAAGTACAGAGGAGTATAAGCAGACATAGACCACAATATGGGAAGGCTAAAAATAAAGGAAAAAAAACCCAAAACACTACACTTCCAGTATAAACACTTAAAAAATAAAATCAATATTGATTTTGGACAGAATTCTCAATAATATTAATACAACAGTAGAACTTTATCCTTTAAGTTATTATTATGATTTAAATTTTGTGCTTTTAACTATAATTTATATTTAAAAGGAAAATAAAGCCATTTTCAAGTATAGGTAATACTCAAGTTTATCACTCTCAAGCACTATTTGAAATAATCACTATAATGTTACTAAAGTAAAAGATAAATAAAAAAGGGAAAACCAAACATAGAAATAATTGTAAAAAATAAAACAGTAAAGTCAAGTTTGAATAAGTGTATATTGTAAGTTTTAAAAATTGCAGTAATAATTTGTATTTAAATCCTTGTTGATAAGATCATGAAAAGTTTCAACGAAAGGAAGGTAATGGAAAATTAAGATGCCCTTATATTCTGGTCTTGTCTGATGAGAATACAGTGGTTGAAAACTCTGATAATTTAAAGTGAACTATGAATTTAGTTAGTTATTTTTTTTAAAAGATTTATTTATTTGTACATAGGAACTGGGGTACAGGCCAGAGACTCAGGGGCAGTGAGAGACTTCACCAGAGACAGAGTGGGGAGCAGAACAGGCAGATCAACGAAGTACACTGCTGAGGGGAACAGTGGGCGGGTCAGGAGAGGTCTGCCACACCATGTGGTCTCCTCCGGGGCAGGCGGGAATCGAACTCATGCGGAAGTGGCTTTAGCTTCTCAGTGCAGTGCTTTAACCCACTGCGCCACCAGGGAGGGCCGAATTTAGTTATTTATTAAAAAAAAAAAAAAGCTGTTCTACCATGAAGATACAAAGAGTTTATGAAACTCAATCACTATCAGCTCCAGTGACCAATGCCAGTGTTTTGCCTATCTAATTAAGTATTTTTAATTCAAATCAATTTCCAAAACTTAAAGACAGGATTATTTATGTAATTTTCAAGTCTAATTTTCTATATAAAGAAGAGAAACAAATAAGGAATGAAAAGGACATTAAAAATTCAAAAAAAATTTCAGAAAAATTACCCCATGAAAAAAATGGGCAGAAAAACTAAAAAGACACTTCTCCAAAGAGAAAATACAGCCAGCCAACAGGTATATGAAAAAATGTTCAGCATCATTTGTAATAATAGAAATGCAAATCAAAACCACAATTAGACACCATCTCATACCAGTGAGAATGGCACATATTAAAGAAAACAGCAACAACAAATGTTGGCTATTGAAGATAAAGAGAAAAAAGAACTCTTCTAGGCTGCAGGTAGGAATGCAAAGTGATAAACCACTATGGAAAGCTGTGTGGAGATTTCTCAAACTGCTAAAAAATGGAGATTCTATATGATCCAACACTTCCACTCCTAGGTTTCTATCCAAAGGACAATGTGGCTAACTCTGCAGGACCTCAAGTGCACCTGTCCACCCTGGCTAATGTGCATGGGTGAGCACACTGCCTAGTAAGGCCAACAAACAAGCAAAAC
The DNA here is from genome assembly GCF_000260355.1 of Condylura cristata. Classification (NCBI taxonomy): domain Eukaryota; kingdom Metazoa; phylum Chordata; class Mammalia; order Eulipotyphla; family Talpidae; genus Condylura; species Condylura cristata. Next base: position 63,149,069 of record NW_004567108.1, on the reverse strand, counting down.
ATAGTGCACTCTGCCCTGCACATAGCCGCAAGCCGCAGCCCACTACTTTATATCAAGCAGAAGCTACAAGAAGCCCCTAGTTACCGTACAAACATGCACCCCAAACCCTGTGTTGGACACATTTCCTGTTTTTTCCTGCACCTACAGACCCCATATATAACCATGGCAGTCCTAATTAACAGACTTCGGACTTCAGACCCCAGGCTCCTGCTTCAGTTTCTTTTGCATCTCTGAGTCTCCTACGTTCGGGCATCGGGCATCGAGTGAACGTAGCGGTCAGTGCACCCCCCAGTGGGTTTGCAACAAGACACACACACACACATATAAAGAACTTATGAGAGCTTTACACAATAAATACTTCTTTTATTTTTTTAATTTCTTCATTTTTGATTGTGGTAGTAGTTAGATACTTTTTTCAGGTATTGCAAATAGAGGCATCTGCCACCAAATCCCCATAGCCCATCACTACAGTCCATTGTTTACACGATAATTTTTAAAATAGGCAAGTAAATTTTTAAGAAAGCAGTTTATTAAAATTGACACAAGGAAATACTTAAGTGTTCCAAAACAACATCAGAGATGAAAAATGTCTACCACCTCTCAGGTGCAGGAATACCAACAGTGCCACAAACATGAGACAGCCTCCCCTCCAAAACATCTGTAATAGCAGCTGAACCCCTTCAGGTCCCCCTCCAATGATGCTGAGTCAGCAAATGTAAAAACTGACCTCAGTACCTGTGAAAGTCAGCTAAGACCAAAAGTCAAGGGAAACCATAACGCAAACATTTTTGATGGGGATATTTAAGAATAAAATGAGCAGAGAGCATTTAACATATGGGGCATTGATAACTTAAGAAGTATCACTAGGAGAGAAGAATTCTGAAGAATCCAAAGAAAAAAACATGCAATATAATATATCCCCCTCAAATATCCCCCTCGAATAGGGGAATCCAAAAAAAGGATACAATAAAGAAAATCAAAGAGACAAAAGAAAATGCAGAGAAGTACATCAAAGTGATACAACACATTTGTACCATTTCTGAGAGGGGAAGGGGAAGCAGCAAAACTCATAAAAGCTAATCAAAATAATACATAATAATTTTTAGAAAAAAGTAATTGATGATCACAGAAATAAAATTAACCAATCAAACAAAAAGTAAAAGTTGAACTTTGAAAAAAGAAACTAAAAGAGATTCAGGACGTAATGAACTTATTAAATTAGATTAAAAACCCTAGAAAAAAAGTTGTAGAAACAGAAGATACAATGAAAATGAAAGATTAAATCAGTCTCCTCAAAGACAGTAATGTCTTTACCTGGAAGAAGAGAAATAAGATGTAAAAAATAAAAAGACACACTTTTTGATAGATAGAATAAGCAAAATAAAGACAAAGTAGTAAGAACAAATCTTTGTATACCAATTACCTTAAATGTAAATGGACTGAAACCACTAATCAAAAGACACAGAGTAGCTGGATAAATCACAAAAGTCAACCTCCGGGAGACCCATCTGAACTCCAAAGATAAACACAGACTCAGTGTAAATAACTGGAAAAAAATACTGCAAGGAAATTATACCCCAAAAAGTGCAAGGACAATTATATTTATATTAGATAAAACAGATTTCTAGCCAAAATATACAAGAAAAGTCACAGTGGGGACTTATATAAAATTAGGGCATCAATACATTAGGAAGAGGTAACACATGTGCACCAAATGAAGTAGTATTAAAATATATAAGATAATTATTTTTTTAAAAAAAAGGAAAAAGCATTGGCAGCAACACTACAGTTGTAGGGGACTTTCATACCCCACTTTAACCCGTCAACAGAATAAGAGGGAAACAACACCCTTAAATGAAGAATTAGATCAGAGATTTAATACATATTTTTAGAGTGCTACACACCAAGATAAATAAAGTAATTGAAAATAATTCTTCTCAAGTGTACATGAACCAATGCCAGTGAGTTGACATGTTGGGTCACATAAATAGATAAAATAAAACATAGGCAAAACACTACATAACACTGTTTTCAAAGATGTTTTGGGGAATTCAATTACAACTGCAAGTGAAACAAAAGCAAATAAGGGGGGGAACAATACCAACCGAAAAAGTTTCTACACAGTGGAAAACTATCATTAAAGTGCAAAGACACCCTACTAATATGGGAGGTGTTTACACATCAGACATTTGATAAAGACAAATAGCTGATATCTATAAAGAACTAATACAAGTAAGTAAAAATAAAGCAAATATCCCAATTCAAAAACTGGTCCAAATAGCTAAAGAGTTCTATCTATAGATACAGATGTTCACAGGCACATGAAAAAATGTTTATCAGGGAAATGAAAATCAAAAATCACAATGAGATAGCATCCCACTCTTTAACAATGGCCCTTATATAAAGGACCAGAAACAACACGTGTTGGTGACAGTATGAAGATAAGTAAACCCTTATATACTATCACTGGGAATGCAGACTAGTCTTTCCCTATGGAAAACAGAATGGAAGTTTCTCAAAAATTCAAAGTAGATCTATATGAGTCAGCAATTACCCTCCTAGGTATCTACCTGAAAAATGCAAAACTCTAAGTTGATAAAATACATGCACTCCTATGCTCTTTGCAGCACTATTAAAATATCACAAATTATAGAAGCTATGGAAACAACCTAAGTGCTCACCAGTAGATGAGTGTATTAATAAGATGTGGTACATATACACACTGACACCTTCTCAGTTACATAATTTTCATTTGTAATATGGATGGACCCAGAAGGAATTATGCTCTATAACTTAAATCAGAAGAAGAAAGACAAGTACCAGAAGATTTTACTCTTATAAGATGTACATAGAAACAAAACACAAGAATAGATAAAACAAACAAACTCTAGAAATTTGACTGTAAAATTGAGGCTACCAGAAGGAAGGGTAAATACGAAGTAAATGGTGGATGGGGCCCAATGGACTATCATGGAAGATTATGAGATATCTTCTATTTATCTGTGGTGTGGGTAACACATTCACACAGGTGGAGAGGTGTCAACCTATATCTCTAATCCACATCCAGCATTGTAAGCTAGCATTAGAATAATAAAAAATAATGCAATTTATAAATACATTTTAAGGCAGAAACTATAAAGCTGCACACTGAAACTTTCTCTTTACTTAGTAAAACAAATAGTTTCACCCAAAAGAGACAATTATAGTTACTTTATATGCAGTATTGGGAAATACAAAGAAATACATATTTCCATAGTGAAGGGTGAAAACAGATATAACCTTTATAGAGAACTATTATTTTTCTTTTTCTTCACATTTCAAATGTGTATACATATTGGCTCCAAATTTTTCTCATCAAAATCAGCAATATACATATCCTTATAAAGATCACAGAGTCTTGTAGGAAGTTATTTACTGTGACACTGCTCATCAATATGTAACTGTGGAAACAACTTATATGTCCCTCTCAAAGGAAATGGTTAAATAACCTCCTATACTAGGCATTCATGTGCAAAAATTTGTTAAATATCAATTATGTACCAGAAAGTATTTCAGGCCTTAAAAATATATCAGTGGGAAAAAAAAAAAAAAAAACACTGAATGCAAGTTCTACATTCTAGACAAGGAATGACAAAGAAAGTAGTGACTAAACATACCAAAGAAAAATAAGGAAGGTTAAGGAGAGACAGAGCTATAGAAAGAGAGTGAAAGATAAGAGTTGGAGGAGATTGAGATAGAGCTAAATGTAGCGATAGAGAAGATTAAGAGCTGGATATAGAGAATTAGGGTAGAGACATTTAATGAGAGATATAGAAATGTAGTTAAAATAATTCCGTGTTAGAGATATGCAATTAGAAACAGTGTTAGAGACAGAGAGAAATAGAATGGAAAAATAAAGTAGGTGGAGAGCAACAGCAGGAAGTTCTGGTTAAGAAATTTTTCCAGTAGGAATATGGAATAAAGTATGAAAAATGGGACAAGAATACATAAAGTGGAGATAGGTGTTATTCAGAGGGTTCTGGAAACATCAAGATACAGAAAAGAGAGAGTACAGAGGAGAATGAGATGAGTTGAACATACCCCATAGATTCCATATCCCACAGGCAATGAGTTTAGATTTCATTCTAAGTTAATTAGATACCATACAACTAGGGAATGTATACACATGCACATTAAGTGACAATAAAATAAGCTGGAAAACATTTAAAAGAGAAAACACCAATTTCTCTGGGGAGGAAAAGGGTAGCCTGGAGTAAGGAAAGCAGTCAAGAGGGATTTGAGTAGTTTTTCTAATCATAAATATATTTATGGTGAGAATGTATTTGTATCTCTAAAGAATGGATGTTGTTAACTGTGTCCTACTTTGGATAAATTCTTCAAAATCATGCCAGTAAATTTCTATATAAATAGTAAATTAGGATGATAGTTTCCCATAAACACTGACTTTATCTGGATAACTCTATTTTCGTTTGTGTTTGTGTTGTGTTGTGTGTGTGTATTTATGTGTGACATATACATTATGAACACTAAGAAAGACGTTTGTGTTTGTGGTCATGTCATCAAGACTAATGAACTGATAAATGAGAGATAATAATGAAAATCATAAGTGACTCCAGAGATAAATCAATAAATTATTACACAATAATGGATCTAACATGACAGAACTGTCTAGAGCTATGGAAAGGTGAACAGCAATGGGGCAGCCCTTTCCAAGGACTCCTTACACAGACATGGTAAGGAAAGACATTCTTTAAATGGATACTGAACATTAACTTAAAACCATGGGCCCCTAATCCATACCTAAATGTATCAAGTGAGAAAATTTGAGGTAAAAATGACTAATGAAGCACCCAATGCCACAATAGTGAAGGCAAAGATAAATAGATGGGTAAAATGACTAATGAAGCACCCAATGCCACAATAGTGAAGGCAAAGATAAATAGATGGGACTGCATCAAGTTAAAGAGCTTCTGTACAGCAAAAGAGACATTACTAAAAACAAACAGACAGACAACTAATTGGGAAAACATTTTCTCACACAAAAAGTAGCGATAAAGAACTGATCACAAAAATATACGGAGAACTGATGAAACTCAACAAAAATAAACAACCCCATCAAAAAATGGGCAGTAGAGCTAAAAAGACACTTCTCCAAAGAGGAAATGCAGATGGCCAACAGGCATATGAAAAAATGTTCAACATCACTCGTAATAAGGGAGATGCAAATTAAAACCACAATGAGATACCACCTCACCCCAGTGAGAATGGCACATCTTCAAAAAACTAGCAACAACAAATGTTGGCTAGGATGTGGTGAAAAAGGAACTCTCCTGCACTGCTGGTGGGAATGCAAACTAGTGCAACTACTATGGAAAACTGTTTGGAGGTTCCTCAAACTGCTTAACATGGACCCAGCAATCCCACTCCTAGGTATCTACCCAAAAGACACAAAAATACTGATTGAAAAAGATACCTGTACCCCCATGTTTATTGCTGCTTTATTTACAATTGGAAAAACATGGAAGCAGCCCAAATGCCCAAAAGTAGATGACTGGATAAAAAAGATGTGGTACATATATACAATGGAATATTACTCAGCAACCAAAAAAGAGAAACACATGTTTTTTGCAGCAACTTGGATGGAGCTGGAAAAGATCATGCTTAGTGAGATAAGCCAGAAAGAGAAAGAAAAATACCGGATGGTTTCACTCATAGCAGGAGTATAATGGACCAGGTGGAAAATAACAAAAATAATGAACAACCATATACCAGAGATATTTTGTGGGGGTGGAGTGGGGATGGGATCAAAAACGGGGTGAGGGGAGGGAAATGCACGGGATTATGGTGATGGCACATGGGTGACTTGGTGATGGGAAACCCACGGGGATTACAATTGAGATGGAAAAAAAATGTACAAAATGATGTAAAAATAAACTTTTGTAATAAAAAAAAGAAAAAAATGTCTAATGAGGGGTCCTTTTAACATTGAGAATTCCTTGACCACCCATCTTTATTAAACCTCTTCCTGCTCATTCATCACCATCTTCTGGTTTTGTTTTTCATCTCAATACTTATTCTCACCTGAAATTATCTTGTTTATTTGTTTTTCTTGCTTATTGCCACAATAACATAAACCTCATCTGTCTGTCATATATGTAGCTATAATCAAAGATTCAAAAATACTCTCGGGATACTGATATATTCAGTAAATATTTCAATGAATTAATCAACTTGCCAAATAAGTATCATTTGTTAATACCTTACTGTTTCCGAGTTGCACTGCAACATTCCCTTGGAAGTCTAAGAGAGTATCACATGATTCCATATCTCATATATCTGTTATCTTTACTGGGTTTCTGGTTACAAAACCTATTAGGATTTATATTTAGCCTTTGGAAAGTCAACACAAATTGATAGTATTCATAGATAGGCAGTTACTTTCTCTTCTCTAAGTATATCCTATGTTTACTTTCTAGGAACTTCTAAAAGTTTGTTTCTCTCATTAATGCATACTTTTTTTATTTTCTTTAATAATACTTTACCCTCTAGGTATCAGACTCAACTCTTTATTATGAGATATGAATATGAGGGTAAGATGTTTCAAGAAATATGAAAATTAGTAAGGAGAGATAAACTTTGAATTCTGATAAGCATGAAATGAAGCTGTATTTTATGTGTTCTATAAAAAAGAAGAGCAATTAGAAGAATCTCAGAAAGGGAAAGTGCCACAAAGTAGGGGATGAACAGGAAATGCTTACTTAATAGATAAACTTCACAATGCTTTTTAACTGTTATTACAATTTTGATGGAGGAAATGAAACTTGTAAAGGAAATGACATAGAAACAGTAAGGAAGAACAAGTAGTTTTCTAGTTAAGCATCGACATTAGTACAAGTTTTGAAACATTATTCTGAAGGCATTGAAATGTCTTTGGTAGGACTTACAGAAGAGTAACACTGGCGTGGCCGGACTTATAGAAGAGTGTTGCAGGCAGAGTGGATAGCAGTGAAGTCAAACTGGAGACTTGGAAACCAACCAGTTAACACTCTTGTGACATGAAAATCCAGAGATGAGAGAATAAATTTGAATAGTGGTTTTACGAAAAGAAATATATTAACACACACGGACAACCATGATATAGCATATCAAGGATGATTTCTTTCTGCTTCTATTTTGCTAAGCCACTACCGTCCAGGTATTCCATTCTAGCCACTTCTGTATGAAAGGTATTCAAAATAACCACATATGGCATAAGAAAAAATTAAATTGAAGATGTATGGGTTGTTATTTAAAAGGAAAGATTATAGAAGTTAAATATATACAACTTGAATTGATTCTGTGTAATCCTGTCTTTATGCATAGTACTTACTTGGAAAAAAGGACATTACTTGAAATAAATAAAGCCATCTACACCCAGTCATTAGCCATTAAAAAAAATGGATTTCTTTATGCATTTCAAGAACTGGGTTACAGGCCAGAGGTGGAAGAGGTGAGAGGATTCATCAGAGACAGAATAGGGAACAGAACAGTGAAGTGTACTGAACTACATTGCTGAGAGGAGCAGTGGGCAAGGAGAGGTCTGTCATGCCATGCAGGTCACCACCCTGGCCAGGGATCGAACTTGTGCTGTGGTGGCTGCAGATGGCTTCATAGTGCTGTGCTTTAACCCCTTGCACCACCAGGGAGACCCCTCATTAGACATTTTTTTTTCTCTTTTTTTTATTACAAAAGTTTATTTTTACATCATTTTGTACATTTTTTTT
>NW_004567108.1:63129201-63139201 GCF_000260355.1 Condylura cristata | reverse complement strand
GATGGAGAATATCAAGACAATTATTGCTGTAACTATAAAAAGAGTTGTGCTTATTTAAAAAAAAAAAAAATCAGGGAATTATCACCATATGTGACATCCAAACTGCTTTATAAAGGATAAACAGTAGCTCACCAGATGATCAAGTTTTGCAAAAAGGCATCTGAGGAAATAATAGTGCATTTTAGGATGAACGTGTCGAAAATTAAGTTGAGAATTTGAATGGCAGTCAATTTATATCTCCAGAAAAGTAAGGAGGAATTAATTGTAAAATATCTCAAGAACCATGAGTGAATGATCAAATTTTAATTAGAACAAATTTATGAACTGATAGGAAGGATGAATCTGAAAGGAAGAAATTAGAGATGAAGATACATACTAGGGTATGATTGAAATAGTCCAGATGAGAAATGTCTAGCATTTTCAAGAAAACAGTGGCAATAGAAATGCAGAGCTTTGGAATTTCAGGGATAATTAGGGTTGGAAATGAGGAGTGAAATGGAAAACGGGAGTGAACAGAGCTGAGAAAGAGATTGAAACTATCCACTTGAGAGCTTGGTATTCTAAAAGCAGGTCTATAGGATTCTGGATAAGAGAAAATATTCAGATGGAAAATCATTTTCTGCAATCCAGAAATGAATTCAGGGTTGCAATACATATGTGAGACAGGTATATTGGATTATAACTAGACATGGTGCTCCTTACAAGATCAACCTGCAAAGACTGTCAAGGAAGAGAAGGAAAGTGAGGTAGGTGGAGCCTTGAAGAAAGGTTACATTTTCAGACTAGATTAAGGGGAAAAAAAGCAGTGAAGAAGACAAGAAAGGACTGCTAAGTTATGAAGGACATTTTTTTTTAATAATTTTTTTAAAGATTTATTTATTCATACAGAACTGGGGTACAGGCCAGAGATGCGGAGGGTGAGAGGATTCACCAGGAACAGAGTGGGGAGCAGAACAGGCAGATGGACGAAGTACACTGCTGAGGGGAGCAGCGGGCGGGTCAGGAGAGGTCTGCCTCGCCATGTAGATCTCCTCCGGGGCAGGCAGGCGGGGATGGAACTCATGCGGAATTGGCTTAAGCTTCTTAGTGCAATGCTTTAACCGCTGTGCCACCAGGGAGGGCCCATGAAGGACATTTTTTATCAGAATATAGTTGGAAGCAGAGGAAAATGTTTCCAAAAGTTCTCTATGATTAAAACTATTAAATGCCAGAAAAATGTCAACTAATCTAAGGACTAAAATATTTCTTTTGAATTTGGAAACTAAAAGGCAATCTTAATGTTTAATCTTTTAAGTGACCTGGTGAATTAAGAATGAATAAGAGATCAAAATGAGGAAAAACTAAGTGAGCTGGGTTCTCCTTCTAACAAGAATGGCAGCTGAAAGGAAAAGGCGGAGAGGAGGGACGGACGCCATGAGTTTGTTGCCAAGTTCTGTGACTGGCCACAAGAAAGGAAGGCTTGAGGCAGAAAGGCTGAGCAAGCAGAGTTTATTGTTCCCGGGGGCTCCGGGACAGCAGCTGAGACGGAGCCCCTAGAGTGGGGTCCAGAGCTACTGCCCCCTCAATAAGAGGGAAGGGTCTCTTATATAGATTCTAAACTCAGACTCCAAAGGGGGTGACTCATCGCTGTGTCCTTGATGTGAGGCCCAGTTCGTTATCACCTTCAGCTAGTCCCTTCCCGGGTGCAAGGTCAGTTTATTACCACCTTATCATTCCTTGGATGCAAGGCCTTTACCACCCTAATTCAGTCCTTGTGAGTAAATCTTTAGTCACTCCCAACAGCAGCCATAAGTTAAAAAGCAACACACTTTCAGCCCTTCCTAGTGGCGCAATGGGTTAGAGAGCAGCTCTGTAGGCTAGCCGCAGCTGATTCAGTGCAAGTTTGATCCACCCCTCAACCCCAATCAGGTGACCCACATGGTGCAACAGACCTCTCCTGTTTTGCCTGCTGCTCACCTCAGCAGTACACTTTGTCAGTCTCCTGTTCTGCTCCCCACTCTGTCTCTGGGGAATCCTCTCACCACCCGTGCTCCTCCTGCCTGTACCCCAATTCTGTATGTATAAATGAATAAAATCTTTAAAAACAAAATATAGCACACTTTGTCTTTTTCAGCTGTTGTTCTGTGTGATACTCTTCCTTTCGGATCTGCAATCTGTGGTAAAACCACAACCAAGATGAAGATTTTCATGAAGACCTTGGTAGGGAAGACTATCACTCTCCAGATTGAACCTGCAGATAGAATCAAAAATGTAAAAGCTGGCCCTCCCTGATGGTGCAGTGGGTTAGTACTCAGGACTGCAAGCCAGCTGCAGCTGCTTTAGTGCGAGTTCTATCTCACCCCAGAGGTGACCCACATGGTGCGGCAGACCTCTCCTGTCTAACCCACTGCTCCTCTCAGCAGTGAACTTTGTTGATCTGACTGCTCTGCTCCCCACTCTGTCTCTGGCCTGTACCCCAGTTCCTTATGCATAAATAAATATATCTTAAAAAAAAAAGTAAAAATCACGATCCAAGGAAGAAATTTCTCATGAGCAACAAAGACTGATCTTTGCTGGCAAACAACTAGAAAATGGATGAGTTTTATCTGACTGCAACATTCAAAAGGAGTCCATTCTTTATTTTGTCTGGAGGCTACTATGGTGCTAAGTAAAGAAAGAAATCTCACCTCACTCCCAAGAATTATAAACACAAGAGAAAGAGGCTTACTGTCTTGAAATATTATAAAGTGGGATGTGTCTGTCAAAGAATGTGGTGATAGAATTTTTATGGTCAATCACCTTGCCAGACACTACCATAGCCTATTGTTTGAACAAAACAAAATACAAAAACAAGTACATGTTTATGGGTTAATAAAAAAAAAGACATTAACAGTTTAAAATATTTTCAGTAATTATTTATGATATTTTCAAAATTATAGACATTGTATACAAGTATATGTAAGTGATTTGATATTGAAATGGCTTATAAATTGAAAAAGTTTCAAGAATACTTTTGATTGATCTTCAACTGACATTGGTTTCTAACACATTGCTTTTATATTTTTCAGCTCCAAGAAAATACGATGATGTTAATGATCTATAAAAATCCACTTTAAAACCATAGTTTCCTCCTAAATGACTGTCACAGGAAAACCTGTGCTAATGTTAAATATTTTTATAATTTGAATTTTTTTTTTGTATACAAGAAAATTTAGCTAATGTCTCCTTAATCTAAATTAGGATGGTTAACAGATTACACATGTGTCTGTAGTATTAAAAAATTATGTACTATAGCAACTTCTCATCACTTGGAACAAAGCGTATCTGTCACTGTGACTTCCTGGTAAAGAGGACAAAGGGAGTGCACACTTACCCACATCCCAGCCTTCCAGAAACAACAGATAGATCCCTTATTTCCAGCAGATTATTGGAAACTTGCCCATATCCCCTCAATATTCTTCCTATGGATATTATAAATTCATGAGAGAAAATCTTTCAGGGTACTTGGGATAAAGCAATATATTTTTTCTTTCCATCAAATCAAACTTAAGTTAGAGAAACTCATTTTGTATTATTATTGCTGTTTTTTTCTGAACTGCATTCAGTTTTGAAGATATGATTCAATTACCATACAGCTAGGAGCTATAGAGAGTTAATTAAGTACAAAATTCTATGGTAAATGCCAAATTGAAGCAGTGATAGATATATTGGTTAAGATAAAATGCATTAGCATTCAAGAAGTATATACTCTACATATCTAGGGAAGGCCACGAAAACACTTTCTGCCTCTGTCTATTGGCGCCTGTTCAATGATTGGGGAGGAGAGGGAAGGAGAAAAGAGAATTAAAACAGGTACAACCAACATATTACCCATATGACTTACCACTTGAAAAATTAGGAAAAATAAAAATATAACTTACTTCTCTTTTCTATTTTAAGGACTGACAGTTCTACATATATTTCATACAATATGTCAAGGTTTACTTCCTTATGGGTTTTTCCTAGGTTTTCTTAGCTATAGTTTAAGATCCTTGCTTTTGTAAGACAGAAAACTCTTTTGTATGTGTGGTGTATTTTTTTTGAAGATTTAACAGAAAGTAAAGAAGCTCCATAATAATAACAAAATTTCAAAGTAAAAACTTTGGACTGTCACATTATTCTGACATTTGTATGTAAATATTACATGAAATATTGCCAATGGCTGCATTTATTTTTAATATCAGTAAGACAGGCTTATTTCTTAAGGGTTCTCTATGATTATTTGCTCATTTAGAAAAAATATATAGATTCAAAGGATGTTGCAAAATATTAGAAAGGCCCTGCATAATGCTCACCAAGTGTCCCACAAGGCTACTTTATACATAATTATACTATAATACCAAAACCAAAAATAACATTGGTACAGTGAGTGTGTGAGGCTCTATGCCATTTCATTATATATGTTGATTGATATGAACACCAAATCAAGAAACAAAACTAATCTATCATCATAAACATCTCACCCAGATTTCCCTTTATGACAATTCTCTCAAACACCATTATCCCAAATTCCTGGCAACCACTAATTTATATTGTATAACTTTCTAAGACTTTATATAAATATAATCATAAAGGAATATAAGCTGTTGAGACAACACTTCATAAAGCATATGGTCTTCAAGGTATAAGTCTCAGTGGGTTGTTATTTTTTTATGGCTCAACAGTAGACAGGATATGGATAAAAATTTGGCTCATTTTTCTAAGACATGCAGTTAGAGTCTGTATACAATTAGTCAACATCAAATAAGTACAGCTATAAATAGTATGTTTTTGAGGAAATTTACCTAGGGAAAATATTTTTTTTAAAGATTTATTTATTTATTCATACAGAACTGGGGTACAGGCCAGAGATGCGGAGGGTGAGAGGATTCACCAGAAACAGAGCGGGGAGAAGAACAGGCAGATCAATGAAGTACACTGCTGAGGGAAGCAGCGGGCGCGGTCTGCCGCGCCATGTGGATCTCCTCTGGGGCAGGCGGGGATCGAACTCATGCGGAAGTGGCCTAAGCTTCTTAGTTCAGTGCTTTAACCCGCTGCACCACCAGGGAGGACCGGTAAAATATTTTTAATCTTCATTCCATTAGCCTTAAAATCAATAATTCCCTTCAATACTGCTGATTCCATCAGTCATATATAGAAAAATACACTGGGGAAGGTTGGGATTTTAAGTAGTTTCAGTGTAGCGTTTACTTAGGAAATGAGCATTTAATCAGAATACCATCAGAGACTCTATAAGACAATAATACAATGAATCCATAAATGTAACTCTTCTGAGACTAGAGAAATAAATGAGGGAGACTTTAAGCACAGTTTTGAGCTTTGGGGATACAAACACACAGCTCAACTCTTGTTTCCATTCCCAAGACCAGCTAAGCTATGATGCTACAGAAATGGCTGGTCTGAAAGTTAGCAATAAGACACTAAGGGATTTTATTTATTTACATTTTTTGAATTGTACAAAAGTATTCATTATACAGGTTATTTTAGTTTAACCTTTCTAATTGTGTTTATTTAGGTAAGGTTGGTTTACATTATTGTATTTGTTTTAGGGATTAAAAGCTCAAACTTCTATAAATGTATGGTTCTCACCACATGCCCACCATCGAAGACTCACTAGCCTGCCAATGGTTCTCCACTGGCTCCTCCATACCGCCTACATTCCTAGCCCCGGCATTACCAACCTTTCCTTCTGGTTGCCTCAGTTTTACTATCAGATGTCAAGGGTTTGTTATTGCTTGGTATTGCCTGACCCTTTGTTTTGTTTCTCTATATTACAATATAAGTTACACCATCTAGTATTTGTCTTTCTCCTTCTTACTGATGTCACTTGGCATTAACTTCTTCAGTTCTAAGGAACTTAGGTAATGACTCTAAAAATCTCCAGTGCCTTACTCAAACCCTGCCCAAGCTTAACCACCATCAAAGATAGTTCGGTTAACTCTACCAAAAAAAAATATATATATATATATATATATGTGTGTGTGTATATATATATATATATATATAAAATCAGCCTTCTCCACATAAAAATAAATTTGCTGGGCATGAATCCAAGAAAACCCACACAGATTATAATAAACCCACTGCAAATGCTTTTTGTTTGTAAGAATAATAGATTTTTTTTTTTGGTACTTAAAAAGAACTTTCCACTCATCTCACGAAAGGGAGCAAATTCAGTGGGAGTGATGATGGCACAGGATTGGCAGACCAAAGTTAACTGTAAGATACCAGAGCTCTAAGACTATCAATAGCAGGGTACGTAACATTCTGCTACATTTACTCAGTCAGAAATGTACTTCTATCAAACCATGAAATTCCAGTTATTAGTTTAAAATACATGAAAAGTTACTAAAAAAAAAAAAAGTTCTAAGTAAAGCTTGGACAAAATTCCACTACAGGAACACTGGGATTTTGTCAGATTCTTTTGCAGCCACTGAATGCACTGCAATGTCATTGCCACAAGTTTCTCTTTCTCCCTGGAGCACCTGATGTGACCCTATCAAGATTAAGAAACAAATAACGGCTTTGAGTGTAGAAATTAACCTAAGAACCACAGCTAAGAAAACCCAGGTAACTGAGAACAGTACCAACATTACTCAATGAATTACATACATGGTTAGTTTCATTTTAATCACCTTCATCACAGAAATTAGGTCCTAGTAATGATGTGTGACAGGATTAACAGAAACAATTCCTTGTTTTGTAGGCACTGGCAATCATACGTTGAAAATCTGTGCTCTCAAAAGGAAATGGTATGATAAAATGTATACTGTATCTGTGAATAAATTTCTGTGAATTTTGTCGATTCTGTGAATACTGATTTCCGTTTCTGGAAAGTTAATTTCTTCACATCTTTCATAAACATCATCTTTCCACACTTTAAAATTTGTAATTTGATATTAATGTTAGCTCATATGCGAGTTGAAAGGAGCTAAAAGAGATTAACAATTCTATTGTATTTTATCAAGGGCCTCAAGGTTGCTAGGAGAGGACTCTGACCTAAGATCACTTCACAACACAAGTTGCAAAGAAACTCTTGGTCTGTTCTCAGAAGGGTCTGCCCACAAAGACCTTACTTTGGACTTCACATGCCTCCCTCCAGTTTCCTCTCAGCTTCTCTCCATCAAACTCTTTCAGTAGCAACAGATGTAGTGATATGCCAAGAAGCAAAACTAAGGTTGTTTTTCAAAAACAAACCTTGACCATGTTTGAAAATAACATGAGTCCGTTTGCAACAATAATCTAGAGAAAGATGATTTATTCTGGGTTTCTATTTTTCATAAACCAGATTTAATGTGCACATAACAAACTATGATAGTTTTACCAGAGCTATGTATGTGAACACAAAGGATAACTGCCATGCTTTCTAAGTAAAAAAATATATATTTATCTATAATGAACAAGCAACTTATGATTCAAATAACTTAAATTTATTTAAAAATTGGTTCACTAATCAACTGTCCTGTCACTATATAGTTAAAAAGAGCTAATACTGACAAGATTTTTCTGGGAAGAAGGAATATCAGTATGCATATATGAATAGCAAATTGAAAAATTAAAATGGAAATTTCTGCCACACTTATTGGGAAATGAAAAACATACATATAAAATCTATTCAGTAGCATCCAATTTCTATATCTTTTAAATCTTCCATAAGATGGAATCAATAAAATCAAGATTGCAAAATTTAGTCATGCATTTAAAAAAATGTACCATGTTCTTTTCTGTTCTATTTTCCTTTTTTATTGTTTCATTCTTGAAGCAGGCACTATTTTGGTAATATTTCAATCTCCTTTCTGATTCTTTTTAATGCAAAAAATAACAGAACATAAAACAAAACTGGATTTCACCAAGTGACAGGTTTCACAAAACCAAATGCTGACCATTTGGTGCAGAACAGCCCAACCCTGTCTGAAAATGGAACTCTCCTGTAAGCACCCGGGGAATGCAGAGTTTCCAGTACCAGCTGCTGGCTTTCGAGGTGCTCCGAGGAGATGCACCAACACTTGACTTTGCAGCCTCTGTATGCAGCTGCAAGAATCCAAAGGTGCTTTAATAGGAAGCTGAAAGCAGCAGTGCTGGAGCAGGAGGCACACTTAAGTATCACTTGTGTAGAAATTAGCAGCCACCTCCACAACAGAGATGAAGGCATCACCAATGTGAGTGTGAATGTGTGTGTGTGCGCATGTATCTAAATTAGTTATTTAATCTTCAGAGACGATCTGATCTAAAAGAAATATCTCTGTAGACAAGAAAATGGCTTGACAAAAATAAGAAAGTGAATACAAATCCAAATACAATTTACAGCCTGAGCTCTACATCTCCATTCATTTTCCATACAAAGCTATCACCAGTACAACTAGCTAAGTGACTATCAGACTAGTAAGAATTTGTAAACTACTGGAATTATTTTTCTAGTCTAAGCAATGCAGTATCAGTAAGTATCATTGCATTAAGGATAAATTCCTTATCTTGTTCTTATTGTGAAAAATCAGTAAGATCATAGAAAAATAATTTCTAGGAAAAACTGATATAATAAGTTGCAAGTAATTTAGTCAGATTTTTCTAACAAGTTATTTTTGTTAACTTTATATTATTAACGTTTTATTACAACATTATTATAACCATACTTATTGCTAATGTATTGTTAAGAATGTGCTTATAGATTACTTTAATTATTATATTTAAGTCTTTATTGGAATCTATAATGGAAGTTCATAATATTTTATTGTATAAGCTTCATTAGGTGGTTAACTAGTGTTTTCAATTAAAAATTTTATAAATACAGACATCCAAGGGAAATACTGGTCTTGATTATATCATGAGGGTCCAAAAAGGAAGCAATCTTAATTGGTGCTGCTTCACACTTCTCCACAATAAGCAAAAATATCTGAAAAGACAATCACTTTTCCATTTCTATGATGGGTCATACTATTTACACTATGTGCCCTATCCCTATCTCTATGTATATGCTGCACTTCAGCAGTCAACAGTCAACTATATATTGATTAAGTGAACAAAATATAATGCTCATCAATATATAACAATGAAGGAACATCCAAATGTTAAACACAACTATTATCAAATATGAAAACATATTGAGAAAAAAAACAAGAGTGACTGGGGATTAGTTTGAAACCTCACTTTCACCAGTGAGAAAATCAAGCAGAAAACAACTGAGTATGGTAAAACAAATGACTTTCACAAGATTTAAAGTACATCACCAAATAGATACATTCTTGGAAAGTATATGAATATAAATTTGGGATGTACTTGCCAGAGTTGCCATCAATGTGATAGTGTCTTGGTATCCTATAATTATGACTATTTATTGGTATCTCATAACTCTGCTCTAGCCCAGAGGTTGTCTGTAAAGGTAGCATAACTCAAGAAGTAGTGCAAACATAAAAGAGAAGGAAAATGTCCACAGATGCATGAGTTTGGACTCATAATTATTCCGTGCCCTCTTCAGTCAAATTTGAGTTCACTAATAGCAAGGAAACATGAACCTTGAGGATCTGATAAGAAACAAGTAGTCAGTGAGCCAAAGCTCAATACAATGTCATATATTTATACCACATAGTGTACACATTATATACTGGAAAAGTTTGAGTTTTCTCAATGCACTGTTGTAGCATGAAACCATTAGTGAATACATTTTGAAAGTTCTCTCCCATCACAACTATAATATCATAGTATTACTTATGTTTTTACTGACAAGCATTTTAAGGGGAGAGATGAATACTGTATATTGATTAAGTGAACAAAATATAATGCTTATCACTATATACCAATGAAGGAATATCAAAATGTTAAACACAACTATTAGCAAATATGAAAACATATTGAGAAAAACACAAGAGTGACTGGGGATTAGTTTGAAACCTCACTTTCACCAGTGAGAAAATCAAGCAGAGAAAAAATAAATAAGAACATGATAACCTTAAACAAATAACTAGCCCTTACTTTTTTTTTTTTTTTT
>NW_004567108.1:63089259-63129076 GCF_000260355.1 Condylura cristata | reverse complement strand
AAGTACACTGCTGAGGGGAGCAGCGGGCGGGTCAGGAGAGGTCTGCCGCGCCAGCCCTTACTTTTTAATAGACCTTTATGTTGTTGGGAACTGCATCCAACAACAACAAAGAAAGCTGAATACATTCTCCTCAAGTGTATATAAGACATTCTACAGAACTGACCACATATTGGGTCATGAGACAAGCATCAATAAATTCATGAAAACTGAAAACACACCAAGCATCTTTTCTGACCACATGGTGTCAAGCCATAAATCAATCACAAAATAAAGCATGAAAACTCTCTAATATGTGGCTATTGAATAGTATATTGCTGCCAAAGACTACTGGGTTATTAAGCAATCAAGGAAGAACTTAAAGTGTACCTGTAGACAAAGGATACTAAGGTCATGGTTTGTCAGTACTTACTGGACACCAAAAAAGCAGTACTAATGGAGAAGTATATAGCAATATAGGCTCATATCTAAAAGAATAAAAAAGGACTTCACCTTCGGAAAAAAGAGAAAAAAGAAAAAAAGAGAGCAAACAAAACCAAATTTCAGTAGAAAAAATTAAAATCAGAGCAGAAATAACGGAAATAACAGATATAGCACAAATAAATTGAATCAGAAATAAGAAAGGACAAATGAACTCTGAAAAGTTAAAGCAGACATCTCAGAAATAGATCATAAATTTTTATGTTAGTAAGTTTGATGACCTAGAAGAGACAGAAAGACAAATTCTTAGAAATATAAAGCCATCTGAGACTAAGTAGAGAAGAAATAGAAAACCCAAAGAGACCAATTATAAGAAAGGAAATTCAAACAGTAAAGTCTCCAAAAACAAATGCCCAGGACCAGATTGTTTCATAAGTGAATTCTATCAAACCTTCAAAGTGGAGCTAATATTTATTTTTCTCAAACTCTTCCAAAAACTTAACAAAGAAGAATTACAAACATATTCTATAAGGCCAAAATCAGTCCAATACCAAAACCGGACGAAGACTATAGGCCAACTTCCCTGATAAACATAGATGCAGAACTCTTCAACAAAGTCTTAGCAGAATGCACCAATGTGATAAAAGGATTATACACCATGACTTAATCAGATTTATTCCAGCACATACATCAAAAAAAACAATCAATATAATTCAGCACATACATCAAAAAAACCAATCAATATAATTCAGCACATAGATAAAAGGAAAGATAAGAACCATATGATCATACCAATAGATGCAGATAAAGCTCTGGATAAGATTCAGTTTCCATTCATGATAAAAATCCTGGAAAAACCGGAGGTACATATATCAACATAAAAACTACATATGACAAGCCCACAGTTAACATCATTCTCAATGGTAAAAAACTGAAAGCTTTTACATTAAAATCTGGTACAAAACAAGGATGTCTACTCTCACCATTACTATTCAGTATAGTATTGACTAGAGCAATTAGCAAGGACGCTAAATGGATGTAAAGGAATCAAAATGGGGAACAAAGAGGTAAAGCTCTCATTATTTGTAGATAACATGGTAATATACACAGAGAACCCTAAAGTCTCCACTAAAGAAACTAATTGAAACAATAAATCAGTTCAGCAAGGTGGCAGATTACAAAATCAATTTGCAAAAATCGATTCCTTCCTATTGGAAACAATGAGACAGAAGTGGCATAATTCTTTTCAAAAATTCCCTTTACTATGACATCAAAAGAATTGAATAGTTAGGAGTAGTGAAACACCTACACAAAGAAACTATAGGAATACTGGCTTTGTTTACTTTTTTTAAGAGATCCATTGGCTCTATTAAAGGAGTCATGAATAAGGCAGCCTCCTCTCTAAATGCTTTTTTTAACACACAGTTAAAAGGAATAGAAGACACAAAGAAATGGGAAGATAATTCCCTGCTCATGGATTGGAAAAAATACCTCTAAAACCCATACTATGCTGTAAGTCAATATTGCCCAATTCAGAAAAAAAAGGCCCTCCTTGGTGATGCAGTGGGTTAAAGCACAGCACTAAAAAGCTAACGCCACTTCAGCAAGAGTTCGGTCCCGCCCACCCCAGATGTGACCCACATGGCACAGCAGACCTCTCCTGACCCACCGGCTGCTCCCTTCAGCAGTGTACTTCATCAGTTGGCCTGTTTGCTCCCCACTCTGTCTCTGGTGAATCCTCTCACTGCATCTGCGCCTCTAGCCTGTACCCCAGTTCTGTATGCATAAATAAATACATCTTTAAAAAACTAATAATAGTAAAATAACTTGGGGTATCTTAAATGCAAATAAAAAATAACATTTATGGTCTACTTTTTGTTTTAGTCATCATTTCCAAATTTCTACACTCAAAAGTCTTTTAGTTACTTATTTAGATAGGTACATTATATACATTCTATTTATTGTAAAGAGTATAGTCATATTTGGGTTAGATAAATATAACCCTTAAATTTTTAATTTTATTATCTTGGGAAAACATTTTATGGCTAGACCTTTGTAGATTTTAGGTCGATCTTAAGAAAGCAGATGATGTGGGGATTGTCTCTTTCCTTGGGAGGAAGTAATCCTTTCAGTTTTGTGAGGTTGGGCTTTATCCCAACACCTTCACTGAGAATAACTTAAAAATCTCCTTTTCTAATATAGTAAGGAATGGAATAACAAGCATGTCTATACAAACAAGCTGACTTTTTTTTTTAAAGACTTATTTATTCATACAGAACTGGGGTACAGGCCAGAGATGCGGAGAGTGAGAGGATTCACCAGAGACAGAGTGGGGAGCAGAACAGGCAGATCGATGAAGTACACTGCTGAGGGGAGCAGCGGGTGGGTCAGGAGAGGTCTGCCACACCATGTGGTCACCTCCAGGGCAGGCGGGAATCGAACTCATGCGGAAGCGGCTTTAGCGTCTCAGTGCTGTGCTTTAACCAGCTGCGCCACCAGGGATGGCCAAGCTGACTTTTAAATAATCTGTTATTCAATCAAACTGATTATTTTAAAAACCAATAATCTCTTCAGATTCAACTAGAACATTTCTAGACAATTGAAACTTTAAATTTTTATTTGTTTTCCAAAAATACTTTTAAGTTTACAACATCCAAGTAGAAAGATTAGTGTGACCCCATGTAAGAAACAGTACAGAGGATTGAACAGACTTTCAAGATACAACCCATATGCTCAGGGACATGCATACAACAGTCACATCTGATCACTAGCCCCCTCCAGGCAAATGGACCTGCCCACAGCATCATTTGATTACTGCTAATAATTCTTGTGAGGACCCTAAGCCAGATATAAACTCTAGACAATCTCCAGATAGCATGGCATTACTAATGTGTTACAGAGGTAAGAAAACCTCGGCTCTTTTTAAACTAGCAATAGGTCATCACAACACGAGATTTAAGCAAACTAAAGCACCATGCTGCTTACTGTGAGGATAGTAAAACAAAGCAATATAAACAAAAACAGACTCACAGACCCATAAACTCTCCTGTCCTTTGTATTTGTTCTCTGCATTTAAATCATCTCTTAAGTGGAACAAAGTAGTAACCTGCCACATTAAGAAGTAAAAGTAATTATTCCTGGGATACAGAACTGCTCCATTTTCTGGCTATTTCCCCACAGTAAAAAAAAAAAAAAAAAAATCCCCAAAGGACAGCAAACATTTAAACCTACTGCAATGTAATGTCTACCAATGGTAATGATTGCTACAAGCAAGCCTTAGTAACCATTCATTCATTTAAATATATTTATAATTTAAAAGTATAAAACTTCTATTTTATGAAGACACAGGATCAAAGGATTCATATATAATTTAACTGAGGAAGAGGAACATTCAATAATACATTAAGGAGCAAAAATAACAAAATCACCCAAAATTATAGTGAAGCCCATTTTTTTGGTCATAGTTTAACTCACTGTTCTCCAAAATATATTTTGTGAAACTCAAATACAGCAAAATATTTTTCATGAGAAATAAGACATTCCCTTGACCAAATAAGTTTGAGAAATCATTAAAAACCACAATGCACTTGAACATCTTAAAAGATAATAAAAAATCCCAAGGCCCAAAGGTTCTTTTGTGTCCCTTCTCAACAGTGACCTCTATAGATTTTATTTATCTTTTTTAGAGTTTAATATAAATGAAATCACTCAATATATACTCTTCTGAGTCTGTCTTCTTTTTCTCAACAATACTGTTAGCTTATGTTTGTTTGTTTGTTTGTTTCAGGAGTTCCTCAGTTACCCCCAAGATGTTTTTGTTTTTTAATTATAATAGTTTATTTTTACATATTTTTGTGTATTTTTCCATCTCAGTTGCAATCTCCTTGGGCTTCCCATCACCAAATCACCCATGTGCCATCACCATAATCCAGTGCATTTCCCTTCCCCCACTGTTTCTGACCCCTTTCCCCACTCCACCCCCACAAAATGTCTCTGGCATATAGCTGTTCATCATTATCATTATTTTCTCGCCTGTTCCGCTATATTCCTGTTATGAGAGAAACGATCCGGTATTTTTCCTTTTCTTTCTGACTTATTTCACTAAGCATGTCTTTTCCAGGTTGCTGAATAATATTCCATTGTGTATATGTACCATATAGCTTACTTGTTTTGACAGTGTTCCTTCATTATATTGCAATACCTTACTTATTTAGTCCATTCACCAGCAGGTGGACATTGGGCTGTTTCCATTGGTTTTTTCTTGCAAATAGTATTGCTATGAAATTTGAAAAAAAAAATTAAAGTCCTATAGCAATTTTTATATAATATTTCTCAAGTTTAAGCACAGAACACGTTGACTTATACTAATTAACATCTGTGATGGGTAGGCTAGACAATAGTAAGCTGTTGTCCAATTTAATTAATACTAGTCTTGATGTTGCTATGAAAATATTTTATATAGTTGACATCTATAATTAGGTGACATTAAGTAAAAATCTGAGTAACCTAATCTAAGTAGCTGAAAGGCTTTAAAACAAAACTGAGGTTTTTCTCAAGAAGTAGGATTCTGCCTCAAGATGTTGCCTAAGAATTCCACCTGTCTGCCAACCTTACAGTCTTTACACCTGCCACCTCCACCATCACATAAACCCACCCTTTAAAATAATTATAATTTTGTAATAATATTGTTTATAGAAACACATGTATATATACATATATATGTTGTAATACATTATGATTGTATACATATATAACTGATTCTATTTCTCTAGAATTCTGAATGATTTAAAAAAATTAGTTTCACATAACTTCAATAAATTTCCTTTTTTTTTTTTACAGCAGCAAACCCCTAACTTCAATAGCATTCTATCATCAGGTATCAGCAACTATAAGCCAAAACCCCTCTTAGTTTAAGGATATGATAAATATTGTGAGTAGCTGCTAAGCATTTTTCCCACTAGCATCCACACTCACACCCACAAAAGGTTGGGATTGCCAAAGTGCTAAAAGTAAACCTTGATTGGCACAAGCTGAACATTGTCATCTCTTTCCCTTCATCTCTGCAATTATTCAGATATGGTGGTAAAACAATCTTAAGTCAATTTGTGCACAGACATCCCTTGGTCATGCTTACTAGCTCTGTTTCATTAAGTGATTTGAAAATGATGATCCCTACTTTCCTGAATTATAATAGTCGATTGCCAATATCAATGCTCAAACTCTTTTATTTTACCACTTTGAGGGAACTAGATTGAGTCAGTTCATCTAGAAGTACATGTAAAATCTGAACAACCTGTTGACTTCTGTCACTTGAGCCAATATATTCATCTGGAATTAGTTTGCTGTTTCAATATATAATCCAGTGAATTGCAGGTAAAGGTTTCTCAATTGACAAATTAGATGTAGAAGAGGTACAAGTTAGGAATATAAGAAAGCCAAGGGAAAGAGGTCTTGTTTATAGGATCACTGCAAACCTACCTCACTGTGCTGAATCAGGGCAAATGCAATAGAACACATCTGGGCTGTGTGTCTGAGCCTGGGTTCTTATCTCCCCCAGCTACTGCCCCCTCTAGTTATATTTGGGCTGGTAGGACTTCATGGATAGCTGATTTGGTGACTGCCAGGGGGCCTCGTTTGCGTAAATATAATGTGTTGGTCTTCTCCATGTTCTTTTGGGGTTTTATTGTTTACAAACTTTTTGTACAAGAAAAATAGCACTTTGTACAATACAAGAAAGCACTGTTTGAGGATAGACAGACTGAGCAGAACAGCAGGTGAAGGACAACACAAGTAGGTTAAATGATGATGTCAAGGCAAGCTTTGTGCTAACCAACTGCTCTGAGAATATATAAAGATATGTGTGTGTGTGTGTGTGTATGAATCTCAAACATGAGGATTCCTTAAATATCATTGAATATTTGAAGAAAGCTATGGTTTTACTCTTTTCAGAAAAGTGTTACACAATTCAAATTTAGTGTTTCATGTAGTCCTAAAACTCAGGAATAGAAGTCTATGGTTTCAAGTTTGGAATCCCTGCTCTACAGGAAAATCTGTCAAATAGGTGAGCTGTGTGAACATATATATATAAAATAAAACTGAAATGTGATTTGACTGAACACAGGTTATGGTCCTATAAGGAAAAAGAGAACATTCATAGGCGGTTGAGAGGTTTAAAGAGAGAGTTCAGAGAATCAATTTGGGAGCTGCAAGTCAAGGTGAACTCAACAGTCACTATTTAATGGAATTGTGAGGATAAAACTGGACTGAATGGACCTAAGACAAAATTGTTTGAGAGAAATAAGGAAATGGCAGTACTGACTCATCGGAGTGGCAGACAAGAAAGGAAGAAAATATCTGGCCTAACTGCTGTAAATATATACTCTCTTCAGCACAGGCTTCAGTACAGGTATGTGAACAAAAGAAAAACACATTATTAAAATGTACCTGTTATTGATAATGAAACTTATTTCTATCAACAGCAAATAAAAATGTTCTCTCAACAGTTTAAATCATTAAAAAACCTAACTTTCCAACTGGTCACTATAGTCAGTGAAATTGTTGGGGTAAGAAAAGATAAAAATATTTATTTAATGCAAATAATGTGCTTGTATCATTAAGCGAAAGCAAGAATTAATAGCCAAAGTCTCTATGAATGACTTATGAAATAAAAAATGTCTCCAACTATAAGAAAATCTCCATGGTTTAATGGCAGATGCAGGCAAATGAAAACATTTCCACATGATTTTCTACAACTTCTAAGTTCTGCTAAATAACTTGAGTAAAATATTAATATCAATCTATGTGCTCATCCACTCATAGTCCAGGAAGAACAAACAAAATGTAATTTATTTTATTTTGTCTTTAAATATAGGTAGTCGTTTAGATGAGGTACTTGCATATTTTACTAGTTTCTTTAAGTAGTTATACAGAAGAATGAGAACCTCAGCCCCCAACAATACTCACAGACAGCATGTATTCTGACATGCATATTCTACTCTTAAACGTGACAGCAATAAATTGTGAGACAAAAGTTTTTACAATATGAAGACACAATACCCAAGTTAGGAAAAAAACTAACTATAAATGTTTTATAGTGCTATTTGTATTTTAATTTTTAAGATTGCATCTTCTAGGAAAAAATGTTAAAGCAAAATGCAAGGCAGAAAACTGTAAATTTTAAATCGCAATTTATAAAAGCTTCTTGGAGAGAAGAAAAACTGTACTCTGAAATAACTCAGGAAAACTTTAGCAGGAAGAACAAGAATGATTTAAATTCAGGATTCTGCAAATGATTATGGTGAGGAAAGGTCTCACCAAATCATGTCCTATTTCCACTGCTAACTAGAATTGATAGCTGGGTGGGACATGATCTTTCTCAGTTTCTTCAGTCATACAATAAAACAGTGGGCTGGTTATAAGGGGCTAAGTTCTAACAAACTAAATTAAAATCTAAACAATGGTGTAGATGTACACACATCTGAGTCAGGGTAGACATCATCACAAGAAGTAATCACAACACTTTAACTGTTTTCAAAATGTGATGCTTCATATACTATCAACAGAGTACCCTTATGAGCTCTGGATATGACTGCTATCTATGCATTTCTCCCAGATATCTGTCTGAATCCTGTCTTGGCTTCTTTATTTTAAGGATTTATTTATGCATACAAGAAGTGGAGTACAGGCCAGAAGTGTAGGTGGTGAGAGGATTCACCATAGGCAAAGTGGGGAGCAGAGCAGGCAGATCAACTGAAATACACTGCTGAAGGGAGCAGCAGGCAAGACAGGAAAGGTCTGCCATGCCATGTGGGTCATCTCCCCAATGGGAATCGAACTCATGCTTCAGTGGCTGCAGATAGCTTCACAGTGCTGTGCTTTAGCCCACTGTACCACCAGAGAGGGCCCTGTTTTGTCTTCTTTAGAGTTTCTAAAGTTAGTGGGGGTGGCAGGGAAGTTAGCAGAGAGGGTTAATTTAGTCATAATATAGCCTGTAGTCTAGCAGGGAAGACAAAAACTTGTGTCATAAACATTCAAGTGCACAACTGTGGTATTCCAGAGTCCACGTAGGCACACAGGTACTAAACAGTCTCAGGAGCTCCTAGTCAAGCCATGGAGCTGGGAAACCTACTTGCAGTGCCCCAGAGCTATAGAGGCAAAGTATAAAAACTAGCTGCCTCTGAGTCAGGAAGGGAATCTTGAAGAAGAAAAAGGTACTTGTTCAGTAGAGACTAGAGGTGTCACATACCATTGTAGAAAAACATGGCATCCTTTGTGAGGAAAAGTAGCTTTGAAAGCTGCAGCCAAGGTGAGAATGCAGGTGTGGTGGGAGTGAGAAGGAAAGCAACAAGGACTGATATGAGAAGTCCAACTATTCATGTGCAAGAGTTCCACATCCCGGATGGGGTGGAAGATGTTAAAGGATTTTAAGTAGAGGAATGACATTAAAAAGGCCACTTCCCAAGCAGAATGGCAGTAGCTGGAAGTAGAGACAAGATTTCAGATTTCACATACCAGTGCAACACTCCAGGAAAGAGTACTTTTTACTGACTTGAACGAAAAGGAGCAATGGCGATGCAGAGGAGGAGGCTGATTTAAAATATATTTAAGCATTAGAAGCCACATCTAATAACCTTTATTGAATGTGCACAGTATATTACACTCTATGCTAATTATTTCATAAAGAATGGATCACTGAATCTTCACAGTACATTTATAACTGTATTGTAACTCTTCTGAGACTCAGAAAGGGCGAGTGGCTTGTCCAATACCATATATTTTTAAATGGAAGAATATGCATGTGGGGGAGAGTTAAAAGGTGAAATCCAATAGCCACCCACAGCACAGCTGGTAGTAATATTTACTGAAACAGGGTACACAAATAAAAAAGTTTATAGTAGCTGTTATGTAGGAGTGAATGGAAGGTAAGCTGGTTTTGAATGTCTGTGTCCAAGCTGCCTCTGTGGTCTTTCAGTGGAGAGTTCCAGCAAGCCATCTGAAATAAGGCTGTTGCTACTAGGAATTATGTACCTAACAGACAAATGCAGAGGTCAGTTAACTGCCTAGAGCTAATCTACCTCTATCAACATGAAAGAGGCTTGCTGATTTTATAAAGTTCCCCTCAAACCATCAATTTCAACATACTTCATTGTCTAAGCACAAGGTCCCAGGGAAAGCTTCTTTTACCAAATTCAAAGTTTCTCACATTGCCAATTGCGTATTTATTGGTGGCAGTGTATTTTTTTCTTTTTATTTACTTGAGTGAAATTTGTTTTATTTTTTTCATCATTCTTCATTTTGTGCATTTTATCATCTCAGTTGTAATCCCCATGGACTGGCAGTGTATTTTTTAGGAGTATTTTGGAAAAATTATTTAAGATATTCATTTTATATACACATAAGAATTTATTGGTGATACAATTATACCTCAAAAATTTTCCTTACAGAAAATATTTAATAACATTTAGATATTTCTCCCTCCAGGGAATGGTATTTAATGAACCATGGTACTTAAGTGGTCCAGTTCCAAAGACTGAAGAGGATAGGGAAAGGGATAACTAGTAATCATAAGTGAAGAAACCTGGTAAATGCAAGAGTTCTACATCCTGGGTGGAATAATAAAGGTTATTATCAGCAGTGATGTCATCTAGTATCATGTATCCCAAAATTACGAGACACTAAGGGCACTTGATATGTGTGATATTCTTTTTAAAGAACCACAACTCCAGTTAAGCCTGTAGAAAAGCAACAGGCAAACTGAAACTGTGGGATGGAGTAGGGACAGTAAACACTCTACAGAATACTTGGCCAGAATTTCTCATGATTTTCAAGATCACAGAAAAATATGACTAAATAAATGTCATGTATCAGAAAAAGCAGGAGAATTATGGTAACTAAATACAATGTGGTTGCCTGGATTAATTCTTAAAAGACAAAAAGAAAATTGACAGAAAAGTTTGTGAAATTCAAATAACATCTTAAATGAATAGCAAAATTATTATTCAAATAACATTAATTCATCATATCGTATGTGCAGAGTTTTAATAGTTACATAATTTAGCTTTTAAAAAAATCTTTGTGGGCCTCCCTGGTGGCACAAGAGGATAAGTCTCAGAACTATGAAGCTATCAACAGCCACTGCAGCACAAGTTAAATCCCTGGCCAGGGAAGTGACCCACATGGTGCAGGAAACCACTCCTGGCTCACCCACTGCTCCCCTCAGCAGTTTACTTCAGTAGATTCTCCTGTTCTGCTCCTCACTCTGTCTCTAGACAGAGAATCTCCTCCCTTCATCCCACATCTCTAGGCCTATCCCCCGTTCTTAAATGCAAAAATAAATCTTTTTTAAAAAATAAAAATCTGGCCCTCCCTGGTTGCACAGCAGGTTAAAGCACAGACTGAAAATCTAAAACCGCTTCCACATGAGTTCGATTCCCTCCTGCCCCGGAGGTGACCACATGGCGTGGCAGACCTCTCCTGACCTGCCCACTGCTCCCCTAGCAGTGTGCTTCGTCAATCTGCCTGTTCTGTTCCCCACTCTGTCTCTGGTGAAGCCTCTTGCCGCCCCTGAGCCTCTGGCCTGTACCCCAGTTCTGTATGCACAAATAAATAAATCTTTAAAAAAATAAAGAAATTAGAACAAACATCAATAAAATGACTAACATTTTATATTTTAGCACCTTTTCATATGCAAAGAAAACAACAGAAAGCTTAAAGGCCTACCTACAGAAATTATTTTAACTATTTTGGTCAGATAAAGACAACCTTAAGGTTATACCATATTTTTTTTTAAGTAGGTGAAATATAAATAACAGTAATCAAATATCTACAGATAGATATTTCTTTGTTTTTTTGGATTGCCTAAAGTTCATGGGAATGTCAGAGACAAATTCTCATGTTTCCATTTTGTATGTTAGCTACCTACTAGCCTGAGAAATATTAACTTTATTCTTGATATATAAGATACCAATTAATACAGATTAAATTCATTTAATATTCAATGTATAATTTAACACATTAAAAATCTATCACCAGCTAATAGATAAGTCAACCGAATGCTAAAGAAACACCAAACAAGTTAATAACTTCAATAAGACTATATAAGAAGACATTGGTAAAATGGCCTTCAGCTGATCATAATCACAGTTCTTTTAAGGCTGATAAGTGCATTTGAAATGTTCAGGTAAAAAGGTGGTCAGGGGCCCAGAGGAACACCGGGTTCTTGGTCCTGAGACAGGTGCCCAAGTGATCATGTGAGTTGTGCCAGGATGCAGATCCAAGTCCTGATGGAAACATATGATACTCAAGATGGGCCAAGTTTTATTTTTTAATAGCTGAGCTTCTACTTGGCAACAAAAAAATCCGGTGCCAGTTGCTGAGGAAATAATGTGCTGGGAGTTGGCAGGCACAAGTACTTGGAAAGCCAACAGGTATGGATGCACAGTGGTTTCCAGGGTGCTAGTGCCTAGAAGGCAGAGAAGAGAGAGTATGTGAACGCAGAAAACTGTCCCAGTCCAGGTTCCAGCGAGGAGGCAGTGTGCTAAGGAGGACTCTTGTTCAAAGTAATTCAGTACATGGAAGGGAGGCAGGAGGGAGGCAGAGAAGGAGGTAGAGAGGAAGGGAGGGACAGAGGAAAGAAAGCTTGGAGCCAACTCGAGTCATTCTAAATAAAGCAAATGTAGGCACTATACTCCCTATGAAATGGCCTCTGTACTAACTTTCTAACCTACAGAAGAAGAATAATAGGTATTTAAAAAAGGAAAAGTACAAAACTTGCCTCAAATAATAATTATCACATTAATATAGATTTACTCTGATTAATAACAGAATCAAGCAGAACCTGAGGTTGTGAATAGTGTTAAATAGATACCAAAGGGAGGGAGAAAACAGAGTGTTTTAGCCATCTCAATTTGTCACAGCCAAATATAATAAACTAGGGGATTTCAGTAAAAAAGCTTTATTCTCTGACAGTTTGAAAGGCTGGAAGTCCAAGTTTAGGGGCTAAAATCAGGTTCTGATGAGACAGATCTATCATCATGGATTTCCATGACAATTATTTTGCTGTTTCTTTACAAGTCAGAGAGAACGTGGAGAGAGAGACAGAGAACACAAATCCCCCTTAGAAAGGCACTACAAGGCCCTCCTTGGTGGTGCCACAGTTGGGGTGGGCGCAGCACTACGAAGCTGGCTGTGGTCCTCAAATGGGAGTCTGATCACAGCCCAGCCCCATAGGTGATCCATATGGCATAGCAGAACTTTCTTGACCCACACACTGATCCCCTCAGCAGTGTATTTTCTCGATCTGCCTGTTCTGTTCCCCACTCTCTCTGGTGAATTCTCACCACCTCTGGTCTGTACCCCAGTTCTGTATACGTAGATAAATAAATCTAAAAAAAAAAGTATTAACTTCATTATTTCATTATGAGGATACCACCCTCATTTCATCAGCAAATACTTACTATCTGTCAAAGGTCCCATTCCTAAATGCCATCACATAGGGAATAAAGATTTCAACTTAAGAATTTTCAGATGCCACAACAGTCTATTATGAGAGGAGATAGAAAAAAAAAAATGAAGGGGTCTAGAATCTGACAGGAAATCAAGCAGGGACAGAAAAGTGCTGTGGGTTGAGGTGATACTGGTCTCAGGGAATACGGATATCTGGATTAAAAAGTAGCCTTTCTTCTGCCCTTCATCCTTATCACTGACCCGCCTGTTACACACAGTTTTTCTTTTCATCCTTAGCCTCTGATGTCAAAGCAGACATGGAGACAAACACATTTCTCAGAACAATTATTTTGACAGTACATGAAAATCATGAATATGGTGTCAGTGACCTTTGCTAGAAAACAAGAGATGATTTTTTTATCAAAGCATTAGACATCTCAATTGGTGGCTTTCAAATAGTATCAGCAAATAAAGATAGACAATGAACAGAACCCATACATTCTCTCCTTTCTGATCTATTCCCTCTTTTTTTCTCTCTTGTGGTCAGGCAGGACATTTGTTACAGGACCTTGCTATAGTACACTGTCAATTTCATTCTTACATTGTTGATTACATTGTTATAAATAGATTATATGTAAAAAATTTTTTACAAAGAATGACATTAATGACTTCTCAATAAGACAATTCAGAGGAAGTTTCTTACTTTTCTCCCAGAAGAACAATCTAGATTAACTAAAGAAACAAAATTTTAGAATAAAACTGAAACCAGAATTCCACGCCTCAATGGCAGGATCCATCTCAGTGGCAGGAGCCAGCAACAGCAATGGTAAGAGACTGCCCCACTGCACGCAGGCTCAGACTGGGGCTTCTGGGGCCCAGTAGCTTCCCTTTTATACTTGGTGTCCGGATCATAAAATGGACCAGCTGTGATTATGATCTGATCAGTATTATGGTCCAGTCAGTCAGAGAACTGAAAATGGTTCAATCATTTTTGTAGGTGGGGACTCTGAAAGAGGACATAAGACAAGGTCAGAGGGAGCTGAGGACACTGTTTGTGGCTTTTGAAAAAGGAGGAATGGCTCTGTTCTCAGCCTCGAAGGAAAGAAGGACCAGGATTCAACCTGCAAAGGAAAGTAAAGCAGCAGCTGACTTCCAGGTAAGAAAAAGAAGCCAGGCTCTCCCTGGTGGTGCTTTGGGGTAAAGCACCACATTATGCAGCTCTTAGTTCAATCCCCAGCCAGGGAGCTGACCCACATGGCGTAGCAGACCTCTTCTGACCTTCCCGCTGCTCCCCTCAGCAGAGTACTTTGTCAGTCTGCCTGTTCTGTTCCTCATTCTGTCTTTGGTGAATCTTCTCACCCACCACACCTCTGGTATGTACCTCAGTTTTGTAAGTATAAATAAACAAATCTTTAAAAAAAAAAAAAAAGAAAAGAAAGAGAAGTCAAAGACCTTTGTAGATGCCAGACCACTGTGCCTGCTTGCAGACCTGTTCCTAACATCATCTAAGGAGAGCACCAAATATCCTGGGTCTGGTGTCTCAAAGCACTCTTGGGTGACAAGTAGTGACTATCTCTACTGGCTAGTACTTTCCATCACTGTTCATGGGTGACCAGCACTCTGCTTACATCTGAATAATGTGGACACTATCTGAGATGAGAGCGGCCACTTGTGGCTATAGTAAGCTCTTTGTTTCCCCTGTTTGTAAAATAAACCCAGTTTTTGTTCCTTGAGCACAAAGTATCTTGTAATTACTCACATGGATGAGAACCCATAAACAATGACTTCCTCTCTTCTGTTGAGCACTTCCTTTGATCTGCTCTAAAACCCTGTTGTATAGGTAGAGCAACAGACCTTGGTTTGGTCTTTGGCTCTCTCAGAGCCCATGGTTTCTGCCCTACTCTGAGGAACCTTGTTTCAAAACCAGAGGCCCAATGGTTTGGGGCAAAACTGGGACATCTCTTGTACATCAGAGACCAACGGAGACTGCAGCAGCAGGAACACAATAACTCCATGATTCAAGGTCCTCCTTCATGGCACAAGGAGTTAAAACACAGCACTATGAAACTATACACAACCACTGAAGCATAAGTTCCTTCCCCAGCTAGGGAGGTGACCCACATGGTGTGGCAGACTTCTTGTGAGCCGCCCACTGCTCCGCTCAGCAGTGTATTTCAGTATGCCTGCCTATTCTGCTCACCACTCCATCTCTGGTGAATCCTCTCACTCCTCCATTTCTGGCCTGTACCCCAGTTCTTATATGTGTAAATACATAAGTCTTAAAAATAAATAAATAAATAAAAGAATTTCATGATTCAGTGAAGAAGGGGTGAGTAGAGAGAACTGTCTGAAGGATGTGGGGAAATGCATACAGAGGAGATGAGTGCTCCTTGAAGGCTGGATCTCCAATGGAAAGGTCAAAAACAGTACATTGGTCTCTGTTCCCCACCCCCTGGTACTGACCATATAAGGTGAATTGACATGTAGACTGCAGGGTCATGAATTTAAAACCCAAGAGGAGGACTATATGTGGTGCCACATGACAGGTCAAACCCCTTACTCAGTATTCACTACCTCAGATAGGCCATTCCAGAGCCCTTCCTTACCCTCTGACTCATCAGTTGCAAGATAATGTCTCTAGAACTACAAAAGCAGGCAAAAATCCAGAAACTAATATTATATAAAACTATAGCACTACCTTATTTAAAAAAATAGAAGCATTTCATATCTCTAAGATATAACTATAAATAGTCAATATAGGAAAATATTAAGCTATAGAATGGGCAAAAAAAATAAAATATATAGCAACTGGAGATCTCAGGGAATGATGGTATCATAAGGAGATTAACAATACTCCAGAAATAAATCACAAAGGCATGAAATATTTTAACTTGTTATCAGATAAAGATTCAAAAGTATCATAATAAAAAAAAATCAAAGACATGGTGGAAAACACAGAAAAGCAAATTAAAATAATACGAAAAGAATCCAAAAAAAAAAAAAGCTAACCAAAGAAATACAGTAAAATTTCAGAAAAACAAGTGAATAACCAGAGAAATAAAATAATGCTGTAAAAATAATAAAATGAAAGACTGAGGATGTAAAAACAATGGATGAGAGAGGACTTCTACAGAAACCTATGGAAGTATAATAGACCAAATGAAGGACCAAATTGTGACTTCAAAGGTAAGGTACATAGTACCCAGGTGGAAGAAAAATGAAATATATAATGGAAAATATAAGTAAATACTTAAAAGAATTATCTGGCTCCATTAAGAAAGACAATATTAAAATAATGGTTATCCCCAGAAGGGAGAGTGACGGAATAGAGAGTGTATTCAAAGAAGTAACAGGGAAAAATTTTACAAATCTGCAGAAGGAACTGAATAGACAAGTCATGAGCCTAAAAGAACAAGTGGTTATCTAAATGTAATGAGACCTACACCAAGACACACAATAGTAGAACTACCAAGATTTTAAAATTAAAAAAGAATTTAAGGCAGTGGTGGGGCAATAATCGACCTATACCCCATTTCTGTATCAATAAATATTTTTTAAAGAAGAAAGAAACTTATAGTCAAGAAGAGATGCATAATGTATTATACACACACACACACACACACACACACACATATATACTGTTGTCAGCAAAGAATACTATAAAAGACACTCTTTTAAGTGAGAAATAAAGACCTTCTCAAACAGAAGCTGAAATAGATTGTAAATACTAGATCACCCTTGCAAGAATATAGAAAGAAGTTCATTTTTTTTTAATTTATGACAACATCTACAAAAGGCTAAAAGGAAATAGAGGAATAAAACACTAATTATAAAATGACAGCAGCTGACCATCATATATCAATAATTAGCCTAAATAAAAATGCACTGAACTCACCAATCTAAGGCAAAGAGTGTTTAAAAGAATCAGAAAACAAAACCAAACTTTTCTGCTGCAGGAGACTCATCTGAGTTCCAAAGATAAACATAGTCTTTAAGTAAGTGGTTGGAACACAATGTTACAAGCAAACAGTCTGCTAATAAAGGGATAGGAAAAATTTAAAAAAGGAAATAATCACCACAAGCCATACCACATGATCTGGAAAAGAAATGAATCAAGAAAATAATACCAATTACAATTGTATCAAAATTGTAATAATACCTAGGGAAAAAAATAAACAAGGAAAGTGAATTACCTGTACAATGAAAACTTTAAGACATCATGAAGTTGAAGAAGACACTAAGAAATGGATATTCCCTGTTTATAGATTGGAAGAATCAACATTGTTAAAATGGCCATCTTATCCAAAAGCTATCTTATCGAAGTATTCCTTATCAATGTTTCAAAGCCATCCTTCAAAAAAATAGAATAACCATCAATGATATGTATATGGGACCTCAACAGATACTGATTTGCCAATGTTGACCAAAATAAAAATGGAGGTATCACACTCCCAGGATAAATAATAGTGATAGTAAGCAAAACAGTATGGTACTGAATAAAAATAGACACACAGGCCAATGGAATAAAATTGGGATTGCAGAAATAAGCCCATACTTACAAGGATAATTAATCTACACTAACAATCCAACAGTCTACAATGGAAAAAGCAGTCTCCTCAGAAAATGGTGTTGGGAAAAGCAAAAAATTAAGTTAGAACATTATCTCATCCCATACACAAAATTTAACTCAGTATGTAATAAACAAATGGAGGTAATACCTGAAATCATACAATGCATTGACAAAAAGATAGGCAAAACACAACAATGGCTTCAATGATGTCTTTGTAGGACTCAAATCCAACAGCAATAGGGAAAAAAGCAAAAATAAACAAATGGAACTCCATCAAACTGAGTATCTTCTGCACAGCAAAAGAAATTTCATTTAAACAAAAATATCCTTCCAAATCAGCAAAAATATTTGACAAGGCAGGGGTCAATATCCAAGATTTGCAAAGGAATACACAGAAATCAAGAAAAAGAAAACAAGGCCCTCCCTCACGATGCAGTGGTTAAAGTGCAGCACTGTGAAGCTAGCAGACGAGGCTATTTCAGTGTGACCTGAGTTCCCGCACTGGACCCATGTGGCTCAACAGACCTCTCCTGTCTTGCCTGCTGCTCCCCTCAGCAGTGTACTTTGTCAATCTGCCTGTTCTGATTCCCACTCTGTCTCTGGTGAATTCTCTCACTACCCCTACACCTCTGGCCTGTACCCCAGTATGCATAAATAAATAAATCTTTAAAAAAAAAAAAAGAAGGGCCCTCCCTCGTAGCACAGCAAGTTAAAGCACAGCACTAAGAAACTCAAGCCACTGAAGCATGAGTTCGATCCCCGACTGGGAGATGATCCACGTGGCACGGCAGATCTCTCCTAGCCCACTCAACTGCTCCTCTCAGCAGTGTACTTTGTTGATCAACCTGTCTGCTCCCCACTCTGTCTTGGGTGAAGCCTCTCACCACCCCCGCACCTCTGGCCTGTACCCCAGCTCTTTATGCATAAATAAATAAATATTTTAAAAAACAAATAACACAAACCCAAAACAGACAGTAGAACTACACAAATACTTCTCCAAAGAAGACATACACATGCAACACACCCATGAAAAAAATGCTTACCAGGGAAGTATACATTGATAGCACAATAAACTAAGCCTCATATCTGTGAGAATGAAATACATGCAGTAAGCATTGGTGAGGGTTAGAGAAAAATGAACTGTTATACACCATTGATGACAATATAGATTGATCCATCCCCTATGGAAAAACAGTATGGTGGCTTCTCAAAATGTTAAAAATAGACCGAGCACATAATCTAGCAATCCCACTTCTAGATACCTACCAAAAGAGGACAAAAACACTATTTGAAAGGGATACATGCACTTTTATGTTCACTGCAGTACTAGTTAAAACTAACCGGGCCCTCCCTGGTGTCTCAGCGGGTTAAAGCACTGCGCTGAGAAGCTAAAGCCACTTCCACATGAGTTCGATTCCCGCCTGCCCCGGAGGTGACCACATGGCGTGGCAGACCTCTCTTGACCCGCCAGCTGCTCCCCTCAGCAGTGTACTTCGTAGATCTGCCTGTTCTGCTCCCCACTCTGTCTCTGGTGAAGCCTCTCACCGCCCCTGCACCTCTGGCCTGTACCCCAGTTCTGTATGTACAAATAAATCTTTAAAAAAAAAAAAAAACAACTAACCAAGTTATGGAAACATCCTAATTATCCAACAGATAACTAAATTGATTTAGCATGCAGACTCATTCACATACACACACACAAACTAAAAAAAAAAAGATGAAATATTGCCATTAGTGGTGACTTGAATGGATTATATCAAGCAAAGAAAATCAGAGGAGAAATACAGATATCACTCTTTCACTCAGTTCATTTATATATGAAATATTGAGAATAAAACAAAGGTACAGATAAAAGCAAGCCAAAATAAACTCTAGAAATCTTACAGTAGAATTGAGGCTACCAGTGGAAGGAGTAAGTAGGGAAAAAGTGGGATGTGGGGCCGTAAGGGACTAAGATGTAAGACTTGTATGCCTTGGTGGTGTGTGGCAGTGACATATATCTGTATAACAAAATTAGCTCAACAACAGAAATACCATGATTAAAAAATAAAAGTAAGATCACAAAAGTATTGATTTTAAAGCAAACTAGGAAACATACCTTCTTACTAAATATTCTTTTAACTACCTAAAACTATGGCCAGCAAGTATAACAACGAGCACAACTTTCTAGGATGATCTGAGGCATTTAAGAAGAATGAAAAGTATTCAAGGATCCATCACATTCAGAGCTTTTGGAGCTTAAAAACACAGTCACTCCAACAGCTGTTCTGTCTCCTGAAAACAGTAAAAATGTCAGGTTATCATCCAGAATATTCAAGTGGAAAAAGACACTGATGCACAGATGCTTGTGCCTAGAAGGAACCTCACAGGCAGATGATGTAGTCGCTGGAGCTCACATCATTTCCTATCATTGAGATAGGACGTTTAAGACAAATCAAGACCAGAGCCCAGTGGATTTTAAAGGAGTTTCAACTGCAGAAGCCCTGCTGGTACCACTGAATCACTTACTCAACAATATTTACTGAGTGTTGGCACTGTGCCAGGAATTGCACTAGGTGATGGAGAATAAGAAGTGAGAAGAGCCCCTCCCTGGTGGTGCAACAGGTTAAAGCACAACACTGACAAGCTAAAGCCACTTCTGCGTGAGTTCAATTCCCACCTGCCCCAGAGGTGACCACATGGCGCGGCAGACCTCTCCTGACCCACCCGCTGCTCCCCTCAGCAGTGTGCTTCGTCGATCTGCCTGTTCTGCTCCCCACTCTCTATGGTGAAGCCTCTCGCCGCCCCTGATCTTCTGGCCTATACCCCAGTTCTGTATGCACAAATAAATAAATCTTTAAAAAAAAAAAAGTGAGAAGAGGAAATAAAAAGTCCTGCCTGCAGCCACTTAGATTTCAATGAGAGGGAGGAGGGCAGTGAAGCAATTTCATTATGCTGGCTTAACAGAGAACTACTTAGGAAAACATTCTAAAAAATGAGATTTAAGTATTGCTCATTTTCCAGCCGCTGCTTACCTAATTCCATTGATATTACTCATTCACTCACTACTCCATAAAACATTTATTAATTACTTATGGGGATTGGCAGTAGGCTAAACAATGGTATTACTGTGAGGATAAAGAGGGATTAGCTATGGGGTTCCTCTGCTGGAGAAGCGATATTCCAATGGTGAAGACCAAAACGCATTCTCTGTAAGACAACTACCATATAAAATGGTATGAGAGCAAGGAAGCTAGAGAACCCCTCTTCCTGGGAGACAGGATGACGGTCTTGGAGGTTTCAGAAGAGCAAGACAGTTTCCACCACTGGGACATGAGGACCCACAAGGTCCTTGCTGCTATTTCTGGTAGAGCAGAAAGGACAGAAATACAACATTCGACAAACCTGAGCTTTCCAGATGTGGAAATTTGAGTAAGTCACTTAATTCTGAACTATAGGGTCCTTTTCTGAAAAAATGGATGCTGGAAATGATCACACCCCTTGTATTATTGAAATGATTAGCAATGTAAAGACAAAAAAAAACACAGCCACGCTGCTGATAAATATTCCACATTGGTAATTCGAAGTGGAATGAGCAAATTGGGGTCAGATTCATAAATGGTCCATGTAAACTAGACTGAGGTATTTCTCCTATAAATACTCAGTTCGGAATCATCAGCCCCCACCTTCCTTCTCATGCCCTGTCTAGAGAATGACATTAAATTTATGTGCCAGCTACAGAGCTAAGTGTTCTTACGTATGTAATCTTATTTCATTGTCCTAGCAATCTTATGAGGCTATAATGCCATGACCTTCATTTTACAAATGAGGCAAAATGAGGTTCAGTGTTATGCCCAAAGGGACACAAACATTAAGTAACAATTTTATTCTGTTTTGCTGTCTGCGCCCTGTATCATTTAGCTTAGTTGTCTTAATCTCTGCCCTGCCCAGAAGTCCTCCTTCATACCAAGCAACTAAACTGGCCCTTACAGCCTGCTTGTGACCTCAGTCTTGCGACCTACCTCAATGACTACCTTTCCTGCTCCTCCACGGTAGCTGTATTCTTGAGGCTCGGTTTTCTGCCACCTGCTACTCAAGCGAGGCCCAGTGCTCTGCTAACCCCTCCTGGCAGGGGTTAGAACCTCAGTTGCTCCTGTGTCCTTAGCACAGTCCTGAATTTCCCTTTCCTTAGCATCTCCAGGTTTGAAAGAGCTTCAGTTTGC
Source organism: Condylura cristata (assembly GCF_000260355.1). Lineage (NCBI taxonomy): Eukaryota > Metazoa > Chordata > Mammalia > Eulipotyphla > Talpidae > Condylura > Condylura cristata. The sequence continues at coordinate 63,107,443 of NW_004567108.1, read as the reverse complement.
TCCAGATTATCCTGATAACTTCCTTAGGCTTCCACTTCAATAATGTAAAACTTTATATATTTTGTACTTTATTCACTACCAGTTACCCACACTCAGGAAAGCTTTTCAAGATATTTACCTCACTGAATATCTTTCTTAGCTTGTGTGTTCCTATTGAGGAAAAAAGGAGACTAAGGATGGAAAGTCACACGGGAGCCACTAAAAATGTTCTCATTCACACAATATATCCACAGAGGACTATTATAACTGAAGATCCTAGGCCAGGATGATTTATTGAATATATTTTTTGAAGTTGGTTACATTTAACAATATAGTCTTATTTTTATTAGTGGTTTTCTGACAGGGAGCTTTGAGAAAATACATAAGATTCACTTGAATCCTCTATGTGCTATTAAAGATAAAGCTTGTACTGAAAGTTGTCACTAAGCCAAAGAAGTCACTAACTGCCCCTTCAAAGCAGCAGTAAGTAAGGACAAGATTCTACACAACAAAAGATAAAATACAAACAGAATCTCTACTGAAAAGTGCATACAGACTAATACCAACAGATCATTCAAATACTGCATTGCAAGTAATACAAATATAATTACAGATTTGTCATCCCAAACTCCTCTTTGGTTCAGAGATCTGTCTATAATTATGACATAGGAGGACTTAAACAAACTAGCATGTCATAACTATAACTACTTTAGCATACGAGACCATTTAGATGGGTGTCTCAATTCCAGTCTTTTTTTTTTTTTTGAGAAAATTTTTGTATGTGATAAATTTTTCAAACATATCACCCACCTTGAGAGATGATTTTAATGTTAATGATGTGATAACAAGGCGCTTGTTAAACTCAATATCCTGGCACTAGTGCCCACAATTCTTCAAGCAACTGCCCACCCAACACTCAGGTAAATGTATTCAACTGCCTAGGTCAGTTGGAAAAACTTACCATGAATCATGTTAGTTGTATTAAAATTGAGGTTCTTGCAAGTAATATGCATTTTTAATTCAACAATGCTAAAGCTTTTATATACTATCCCTTTACTTGATGGGAAATTTGCGTGACTTTTCTCCATTTCTGTTTTTTGCTGCATGAATATGTTAGATAAAATGGCAGTTAGTTCTTATCAACCTTTCATCGGGTAGTATTTAATGTATAAAAAGTATACACAGGTACCCACTTCCCCTTTCTGAACAGATACACACTGCAGTATGATTTCCTTTTTTGTTTACATTCTGATTTATGTATCTGCTTTAAAGCCATTTAAAGCCATTTTCATGAGGTGGAAATCATTCATATATAAAGAAATGTATTTAGTACCTACTTATCACTGCCATTCTTTTGATCTAGTAATCACCTAAAAACTTTCTGAGCATATTTCCAAATAACGTATACTTATGTATCTGTAAAAGCTATGCATGTATTACTGAACAAATATTTACTATTCTTTGGAAAACAGCCAAAACAAATATTACAAGCAAAAAAATAGGGAATTAGAAGATGCCCTAATACTTTCTCCTAGTACTCCTACTATATCACACACAGCCTGAATGTGGATGTCCTACTTTACAGAGTTTTGCTTTTATCAAATATGAGTGACTGCCTTTGTTTAGATTCTGTTTTTTCAAGACTGCATATTTAAACAGAGTCCCAAGTTAAAGGGCCTTACTTAGCCCACCTGAGATGTATACATGATATATAGATGTATTATTTAAAATGCAGATAATGTATCAATAAATAAAAAGTGAATTGAGCTTTATAGTCAGAAATAAATATTTTATTAATAGTTTATATAAATTATTTTGTAATTGTCATTTCACATGCCATGAAAGAATGATAAACTTGAAACCTCTTCAAATATTAAATACAAAATAAATTACCATCCAATATGTAATCTTTGGATGTGAGTGCTGGCCACGGAATAGAAGTTTAACTTAAATACATTTCAAGTTAAGTTTCTCCACTTTCAAAAACATGAATGATGAATGGAGGTGACTGACACGCTTACAGTTTCAAGATCTAGGAAAAGGATTAACATGCATTTAAAGTTTGTGCCCCCTGAAAAATTAATATCAGGCTAACATTATCAAAGTGAAAGGGCAATTCAAGGTAGTTCCTTGAATAAATGAACTTTAACCAGGAAATCTCATATAACTGAGAAGGTATAGAACTTTAGCTTGACTGATGTAGGTCAGGGGTAAAGGGCTAATTTTGGCAACCATTCATTTTTACACAGTCTACAACCTAAAAACAGTTTGAACATTAAGAAATCTTAAAATTTATTTTAAAAAAATTAAGATTTATTTTGTGCAAATATATTTAATGATATGAAAATTACATGAAGTTCAATGTCACCTTCATAAATAAAGTACTGGGATGTGAACATTCATTTCTGCGCTACCTAGATGGTTGTTTTTACTTAGCCATTAAAGTTGAGAATTGCTACAGGGACTATGATTCAGAAAACCTGAAATGAAATATTTTCTGTTTGCCCTTTTAGAGGCTCCCTAATTGGTTTAGGTAAGAGTTCAGGCTTCTAATATCAAAATTCCCTTTTCTTCTCTAATGATAGAAGAAAATAAAATATTTTTCTCCCTCCTTTTTTTCTAAACCAACATAATCTAAACACACATGGTAAGTTCTATTATATTCACTACCTCCCCCCGTTTCTTTACAACATAGGTTAGCAAGTTCTGACTCCCACAACTACAGCCCAAGATGCAGCTACTTCTATCGCCTCCTTTGCTCTCCTAAGGTTACTTTCTCTTTATCTACAATTGGTTTTTAAGTAATACAGGTTCAGCTATCTTTTCTCTTTGATGTGACATCACCTTACCCTCACATTCCTATCTGTCATACAATGGTTTGCAAGGTTTGCAAGACAAAATATAAATCTGAAAATTTTGCCAGCTTTTTCTTTCCTTAGAATATACTTTCCACCTAATAAAGTCTTCATCAAACTCTACCTCTTACATCATGCCAAATTTGAAGCCCCATCTCCACTCCTACAAAGACACCTAAGTCCTTGCAATTAGAAATCTCATAAAAATCGCTATGGTTTTCAATCCAATGGGAACTGAGCTGCCTGTCTGTGGTTTTCATATCTCTAGCTCATATTTGTTCTATTTATTTATCTCACATTAGATTTATTGTCAACATCTTATTATCAGTAAACTGCACAGATAGAGGCCAAACAGTGTTTTATGCAGCATTTTCATTTATATATTAGCCCCTTTGCCTGCCACACACATTCTTATCAACATACATTTCCTAGTCCATAGTTACTCAGAACAACAGACATGTAAAAGAGAACTTTAGTTGATACAAAGGCACAGAATTAACTGAAAAGGAATAAAAAATTGAAGACATCATTCTCTTTTCAATCATTTATCAATCATCTGATTACAACAAGGAAAAAATCTCAAATTGCTCTACTGTGGTTACAACCCTGTAATCTTTCATAAAACCCTTGTTTAGCAAAACGAATAATCATCATGTTACAGGGCAATCCAATGGGAACTGGGTTGCCTGTCTGTGGGTCCTTATCTGCACGCTTAAAATTCACTTGTACTGTAGACACACACACACACACAAAAGTCAATAATGGGTTTACTTATAAAGAGAAAAGAAAAGGAATAACCCAGGGAAAGAGAGAGAGAGAGATACAAGTTAGAGCATCCTACCAGTTCCGCTGACTTGGAACTCCAGTAGCACACGGAAAGCTCATCAAGAGCCAAGTAACCAGCCGCCAGTCATGAGGCCAAAGGAGAGTGAGAATAAGAGCCTCAGCTGAACATAGCTCCTCTATACATCCCCTAAAGTCCCAAAATGGTTGCTTAGCTCCACCCTTGGGTCCTCGCAGTCCTCCCTTTGGTATTGCTAGGATCTGTAGTTTCAGTGACGGAAGCAGGGGGTGGAGTTGTAGTTTCAACAACTTGAGTAGGGGGTAGAGTTGTAGTTTCAATTCCTGGAGTAGGGGGTGGGGTCCACAAAACCTTTATCTGCACAGTTAGCTCAGGACATCCTTTTCCCCCAACAATCAGGCTTGAAACCTTTTGCGGGAAAACATTTCTAGCTACATGTTAATAAAAAAAGTTTTATTTTTATTGCAATGTTTTTTATAGATAGTATTGATGCCACTAATAGATACTTTTTTCAATTTATTTCTATTTTTTAATTAAAGAAAGTAAATATTTTCAGTACTAAATTTGGGTTAACAAAATGAGGTTATTTTAACAAAACTATTAAGCAAATTAAAGCACAGATGGAAAACACATATGACATAGATCTAATGATATTACATAGGAATGGAAGAAACATTTGGTTATGGCATATACTCAGTAAAGCCAAATGAATTTTATCAATAACCCAGTGGTTCTTCACTCACATAGCTAAAAGAAAATCAAATAATAGACTATCTTCAAGTTTCTGAGACAATGGTCCTCAATGGGAAAAAAGGGATAACATTTAACAGTTTGGAGATACTTTTGGTTATCACAACTTTGGGGGGTGGGACTGCTACAGGCATCTAGGGGGTAAAGGCCGAGAGCACTGCTACCCATCCTACAATACAAAAGACAGGCACTAAGAGAAAGAATTTCCTGTCCCTGAATATTTACAGTGCCAAGGGCAAGCAGCCCTGTTCCAAGAAGAGAGAGCTCTATGCACACTACCCATCGTTATAAATCAACTGCCATCCAGCACTTTCCTTATTTGATCTTTGTCACTGATAAGATTGCTGAAGAAAATGTCCTACCTAAACCATCCACTGTTTAATTTCACCACACAACTACTACATTCTACTACCAATGGCATTTTTTTTTAAATGGACTACATTGAAGTGTTCATGTCCTTTATGTGTGCTAATACTGTGCCATCAATATTTAGATCTAATTTCCTAATTAAAGCATATAAGCTATGAAATTTTTAGACTATCCTGCATAATCAAATGAATGTTAAAATACTAAGGTAAAGACTGTCGTTAATTTGAGTAAAACCTTCATTCTAGCTGCTGTTTAATTCATATAGTTATTCCTTGTCACTAATTATATGGTGCATTGACTTAATCAAATTCTACATTTTTAAGAATGATTCTGACCTTGAAATTTAAAAAATTTAATGTTCTTTTTATTTAAAATGTAAGCTTTCTTAACAGGAAGTCAAAAGAGAACAACACTTAAAGCTAGCAAAAACAAAAACAAATTTTAACATCAAAAAAAGAGGTAAAGGTTGTAATAGCTTACTTGTATACAACTGTTTCACTCTCAAATGTATTACTGAACACATCATTCATGCATATATATCTGAGGTGTTTATAAGAGAGACCTTTGAAGTTGTTCTGTGGTTAGTGTTTTCATGTTCTCTTTTTACATAAAGTCCTCCAGATCAGTTTAGAAGTAGATAACACCTGTGTGTTTTTTTTATTTTCCAAAATGGGAGTTATTTTTACCCATGCAACAAAATTTAAATATGGAAAAGTACTGTGTTCATCACACAATGATCTTATCATTGTCTTCACTTTGACTTTAAGGTTCTTTTCAGTACATTTTTTTTTTACAAACCTAGCTTTGACTTCAGTAACTGTAGTGGTTGGTATAGCTTGGAGGCACTTCATGATTATAAAGTTCAAATTGATTTAACTCCTAATTCTGACACACCTGTGGTAAAAATGATAGTGAAGGTGAAATTGAATCCTAATTATTTCAAAGCACAGAGTACTCTTCCAGCAGAAAAGCAGCATAATTTACAACACACATCTATAGGTTATAGAGGTCACACTATCAGTACTTTTGCTGTGAAGAAAGGAAACCAAGCTGAGTGAGATTAGGGTAATTGTCCACAAGAATAGGAAGAAGATAAGCTAGTCACCAGACTCTCCTTTCCCTAGAGTCAATAGGACCTTGATCACACCAAGACCAACAGAAGGAAGGGGGCATAGCTCCTGTGCCTGCCTCGTTTGAATGAATGAATCATTCATTTATTCTCTTTAAAATAATTAGTGGACCATACACAGAGTACTGAGCACTGTGTCTGTAATGAGCAATGAACACACAACGGTGAATCAGCCAAATCCCAGGAACTTGTACTTTTCATGCAGCCTGTTTCTCTTGTCCTATCTGAAATTCCACCATGACCCCAAATCAATTGCTTGTAAAAACAACCAGCTAAATAGAAAACCCAAGAGGAACCTTACACGTAAATTTGCAATTCCTAGTCTCCAAAGAGTTTAAGATACTAAGGGTAGTGAGCATAGCAAGAGATCCATAGCCAACTGGCCACGCTGGGCATGCTGGGAGCCTTAACAGGTGGTGTATTTGGGGGATTAGGGAGGGAAAAGAGAGGCAAGGGTAGGGGGTCATGGAGGGGCACGCACTGGGAAACCAAGAGCACTGGCCGAGAAGGAAGGTTAAGGAACACAGGGACCTGTTTCCTCAGCAGCCAAGAGCATTGATAAGAACCCTCCTGTTAGAAAATGCCAACTTTTCACCAAAACCTTGAGTTGGTCCTTATCTGGGGCCATTTATGTGTTTTGAGTAGAATACACTACATTCTATTCCATGAGAAGGTGTTCTTCTAGTCCCATCCCTTCAACCAACCCAGAGTATAATGTATAGCGCAGATCTTAAGGAAACACTAGTTTTTTTTCCAAAATGTGTCAAAAAGGAAGCCTAATAGGAACTGAAAGCAAAGATAGGAAATGTTTTCATCTTTACTAACTGATCTGAAAGGCATTTTTCAAAAGTACTGGGCCACATAATTTAACCTGGCAAACACAGGTTTGTAACCTAAAACATTTTTCAAGCTGAGACACAACCTACTAGTGAGATGTTATATTTTTAATTAAATAGATTTAAACAATAGTAAATATTAGAGTATATTATCGGTAATACAAATAAACATTGTTTGACAAACTCATTTCCATTTTATACATATGTCTCATTATCTAAATCTATTTGGTTTCCAAGCAGTAATATATATAGCAAATTATAGTGCTGTATAATCATATTTCAATGGAGTTGTCATTAAATGTACTTTTATTAAGAACTGGTTAGGAGTTGAAAGTGGGAATTAAAAATCATTAGCCTAAAGAAACTACAGTAAATGGAGAGGATATTTTTGAAAAAAAAAAAAAAAATTGATTCCAAAGTAACTTATCACCCTATTCTCTTCCTGTCCTAATCACTTTTGAGTTCCCTGAACTTATGGTGGGGGGAGGAGAGGAGAGAAAAAAACATCTAATGTTGTTCTAGTCTTTCAATCATATACAACAGACAGAAACAAAAGGTAGGAAATAACCTAAAATAGCACAAAGGTTTGGACACACAGGGCCAACTCCACCACAAAGACCAAACCCGATTCTTTCTGTTACAGGGCACCCCAATGTGAACTGGGTGGCCTGTTTGTGGGTCCTCACCCGCCGCTTAAGATTCAGTTGTACAGCGGACACAAACAAAAAGGTTCGATAATGGGTTTATTTACAAGAGGAAAGGAAAAGGGATAACCCAGGGAAAGAGAGAGAGAGAAATATAACTAGAATGTCCTACCAGTTCTGCTGACTTGGAACTCCAATAGCACACTGAAAAGTGGATCAAGAGCCAAAGGAACAGCCAGGAACACCAGGCCAAGAGAACACCAGGGCAGGGGACCCCCTGGCCCTACATGTCCGGTTTTATCTCAACCTGGTTGCTTAGCTCTACCCTCAGGCCCCAGCTTCCGTTGGTATTGATGGGATTTGTAGTTCCAGTATTTGGGGTGGGAGTGGAGTCCATGAAACCTGTATCTGTTACACTTCCACCAGCTAGTATCTAGACTAGAAGGTTCCTCCTCCCCTGGAAAAGCTTCTGAAATACCAATTTCTCAAATCACTTGGCAAAGGACCAAGTTACTCTTTAGGATATGAGGACTTAAATAGGGCCATGCAATTTATCTTTTTAAGTAGGACTGAATTTGTTACTCCACTATGATTTTTATAAACTGCCAAATTCTATATACAAAGCAGAATCTTTAATTGTGAGTTTAGAAAAATTAGTTCGGCTGATACTCTTAAATAATCTCCCTCACCTCTACCTCCACCCTTCAACCCCACTGCTCAAAAAGAAAGCCCTCACACCTGCCCCAGGTCAGAATGACTACTTTATCTGAGCAGCCCACACCATTCAGCAGCTTCATTCAAGTGGTTAAAGCCTTGGAAGATGAGGCCCTACAATTCCCAAACACATCCACAGAGTGTTTTGCCTTGCATTCAAGAGTCACTAGTTCACAACAAGTGATATGTTACTAGCCCTCTGTTACTAGGACTGGCTACTCATAAATTAACTTAATCAAGAGGGATTGGCTATGCGCTGGAACTAAGATCAATGGCAACACACAACAGCAGGCAGGTTCTCTCAGCATCTTACTGGTAGTGTTACTAATGAATTAAGTGTTTTGGCCTTACAGTTACTACTGTCAGGCTGACTGGACCCAAGACAGGGACTGCGGAGTAAACACTTCACTTCAAATTTATTACTCTCTCTACTTTTATCACTAGTACAAGAAGGAAGAGGACTGTTATTATTCAGTCAATATTTACAACTATTATTTGGTAAATTCCCTGGCATTATAGGTTCCTAGTAATTATATCTGTAATACTAGTAGCTTTATGTTTCAGGTTTATATTGCTGAAAAGAATAACTTTTATCATGAAGTGATTATATTTCTCAACATTTCAACCAAATGGTATAAGTAAAAGCTTCACTAATACTGTCATCTACAGATAACTTATCTTCCTAGCATATAAGATTACTGAATGTTTAGCTTTTTTCTCAAAATAATTTAATTCTGTGATTTTTCAAGGTAATCAAATGACTAGATCTCAGCAATATATAACTGATTTACATGTAAGACAAAATATAACATCAAGTTTTTGAGTTTTAGTAAACTTCAAAATCTTTGGATTTGAAGTTTGCCATCCACTCTATGTATACAAGTAGCAAGACTTTGTTCCCTACCCACTTCCCCGCCCTCAAATTAAGGCAATAGCTTGAGTCTCCTGATGGTAAAGTTTATCCATAAAGATAATTGTGTTTGTGATTAAGTCAGAGCCAGTTAGAGGCATCAGGCAGACATTATTCAGAAAACAGTTGGATTTGGTGATGCGACAATCCTCATAGTAACATGGAGCACTTCCTCTATCAGGTGGCAGTTTCTGAAACACCAAGTAAACCATTTGAAGTAGGTTATCTTTTCAATCAGAAGTTGACACTGCTCCCACTGCTACTACTCATGCAATCATGGTAGACTTTAGACCTTACCAAAGGAAACATTTCATTTCCAACCCACTAGCAAATGCATACAATAGCAGATCTTCATATGAACACTGAAAAATTGTATCCAAACAGGATATTTATGTGTACTTTATTCAGACCTCAAATATTCTGACATAAATTTTAAAACAGAAATGTTGCCTTTCTGACCCCGTGCGCCCTTAATAATCATGGCAAATTACTCTGTGACTCTTAGTCCCTCCCACTAGGCACCAAATCCAGAATCCTGCTCTGTGGCCCCTAAAAATCTCAAAAAGAAAATGGCTGTTAGCTAAACTCTTCCCTGCAAAGAGAGAATGGAAAATGAAATTGCAATGAAGAATTAAGTACAAAAGCTACAACTTATCAACAGTTGAAATTGCATCTTTAGTTGTCTGTAATAAAGGACCTGGAGTTTTACAAACTCTCTTCACCTATGGACAACAGAAAGAAGGAAAAACGAAAGACAAGACGGGAAAGAGAAGGTAATGTCAATGAATACAAATATGAAAACACATGGCATGATTCACAAGGCAAAATCACTACCTGTTAGGATCTTGGGAGGAGGGACAGACACATTTGTGCCACCCCAGGGAAATGGCTTTTTTGCATACATAATTTAAATAAATCACTCCAGCACAGAAAGAAGAGCAACAAAACTCTTCTTACTAATTACCACTGCCTGGGTCCCATGTGCTGCTTTTTCTTTAAAGCCACACTAGTTCATTATGCTGCCTTCAACTCTTAAATGATTCATTCGCCTCTTCACTTCTGAGCCTAGCAGACTCTGCAGGGAAGCTAGTATTTAAGTTTAATTTCTAGTGCCACTTGCTTTGGAGAACTTGATGAGAGGAAAGAAGAAGAATCTAATTTAATAATTTTGTTATGATCTGGAGGGGAACCCTCTGTTCCCCCATCGCCCAACCCCCCCAAAATAACTAGCAAACAGGACTTGAGGGCACGCTATAATCATGAGCAAAAACACAACTGTAAAAGCAGGGCCCACGTGCAGAGGGAGCTTTTACCCCAGGGAAGCGGCAGTGAGAGAGGAAGGAAGCTAGGCGAGACTTGACAGCTCGAAGCTGCACCCGCCTGGGCGCTCAGGAGACCAGAGTCTCACGTGAACGTTGCACAGCTCTCGCCCAAACACTAAACGAGAAAAATCGAAGGGCAGGATGGCTGCTCCCGCATCCTCGGGAGCTGGCACTGCAAGAAGTACAGTTCCTCGCGCGCGCCTCGGGCTTCCACCCGAGGCTGAGCCCGCGCGCAGAGCGTGGGGCGCCAAGCGCAGGGCGCCCGGGGTGCGCGCCCAGTGTGCCTCCCCCCCGCCTTACCGTCCCAGCTCCGCCTCCACGTCGAAGAAATCGCTCAAAGCGTCGCGGTTAGAGCCGTCGATCCAGTAATCCGGGACGAGGCTCCCAGCCCCCGGGGCCACAGTGGCAGTGACCGAAGAGCAGGACGAGGCGGAACTCGAGGGCACGGTGACTTTGAGCATCTTCGCGGCGGGACTCCGGAAGCCGCCGCCGCCGCCGTCGCCGCCGCTGCCAGAGCTAGAAGCCCGCCGCCGGGCGCCGCCTGCGGACGCAGGAGCGAGAGGTGGCGTCCTTCACACACTCACTCCCTCACACGCCCACCGCCGCCGCCTCCCCCGGCGCCCCAACGGCGCGCGGGCTGCGGCACCTTCCGCACTCGGGGAGAGGGCGGGCAGAGAAGGGGGAGCGCGGCGGGGCGAGAGTGAAGAGGCAGAACCTGGTGTCGCCGCCAGCGGGAGAGAGGAGAGGCGGAGGCGCTGCGAAGGAGAGCGACTCCCTCCCCCTGCGCGCCTTCCCTCTCCACCTCCCCCCTCCCTCCGCCGAGCCCTTCCAGCCCCCTCCCTTTTTTCCTTTCTCCTCCTCTGGCGGGCACTGCGCGGTGCAGGCTAGGGCGGTTCCGGATGCCAGAGCTCGGGGAGGGCTCAGGGACCAGAGCATCATCCCACGCGCCCTCCCGCGGGAGCCGGGAGCCTGGAAGCGACCGTGACCAGTGGGACGCTGGCTCTGGGAGTGGCGGGCTCCCAGCACGCTCCTCGGGCACTTGAGTCTTGGCGGTCCAGCTGGAGATTGAGGCAGGGTCCTTCCTGGGTGTTGTTGGTATAGCTCATCTCGAGTGCATTTTTGGTGGCGTTCTCCCCACCTAATACAAGCTAATTAGCTGTCACTTGTGCATCCCTCTGTTAAAGCTTGTATTAGTGGCTAAAGAAGGTGTTCTATAGGTTGCTCTCCAGGGCTTTCGCGCCTGGACCCAGAGAGAGCTGGAGGAAACTGAGAACACTTGAGTCCCTGCTGACCTGACTCACCTTTGAATGAAGTCTTCAATGCAATAGATGCTGCTGTGCTGCTGCTTGCGCTGCCTCCTTTGGCACTGCTGGCGCTCCGGAAAAGCAGGTACTCACTGTGTCTCCTTCACTCTCAGTCTCTGAAGGCCAGCAGCAACAGAAGTGACCCAAAGAATTACAGATTAGGAAGGGCCTCGAGAAAACCAACCAATCCAACCTTCTTTTTTAAGGCAGGACATGTCATCATTCAGACAGAGAAGACTGCTACATGAGCTCTTCCTTCTTCCCCAGAAATGTGTCCCATCATGAACATCCAAATGTGCATCAACCTCCAGGCTGTTTTTCTAAGTATTGATTAAATATATCATTTATATTTCTAACAATGATTTTTTCAAATTTCAACAATAATGAACAACTATTCATTATGTTCTTTAGTAAATCTTTGTATGAAAGGGACATCATGTTATTATATCACATCTCGTTTCTGGCTAAATAACTTAGGTCTTTTATTTGATTTCACCTCACAGGTGTTATTGCTAATCTTTTTTTTTTAACATCTTCTAATATCCGCTAAATATTTTTCAGTTTGTCCCTAAAATCACTAATCCCTGCTACCATTAGTAAATAGAATCCAGTATGTCCCTCTAATATGTTGATTTAGTTCATATCTTAAGATGAACTATATAGATGAACTACTAAAATAAAACAAAACCCTCACCAGATAGTAAGAATTGGGAATGAAAAACCAAAAAGCTGTTCCTCAGAAGTAATTTTACAAAACAAGAGCACACTCAATATACAAAATGATATAATAGTAGCAAATATTTATGGATTCATAAAATTTTTATTGAATACTTGAATATTTGGTGAAAGACTGAAAATACTCAGATAACTTGATACTTGGCAGAAAAAGACTTCACTAGTCTTCATATTAGAAAATCAAGTTAATAAGTATAAAATTTAGCAAGTCTATAAAGTTCTCTAATGTAAATTCTAGTTCTCATAAAATAAACTTTTTTGGTGTGTACTGGCTATAAAGGCATGAAGTTGTTGCTATTTCATTTCTACTCACACCTCTCTAAAGCAAAATGTAAAGTGGCGACACTGCATGTAGATATTTGTTGTGGAATTATTCTACAACATAAATCTAAAGCAAGCATATTATGTAAAAATGGATGGTAAGCCATTTCTTCTCCTGATACATTAGAGAATAACAGCAGGGGAAACACCATTTCACAGTACAGAGGTAACTGTAGAACTGATATTTGCATTCAAAAGTCATTTGACACCTATGCTTTTCATAACTCACCTTAGCAAAGGTACACTAACTGAAATTTTTAAAAGAAGTCATTTAGTTTAACTTCTGTGGTTTATTTTTAGTTAAAAATAGATGAAAATAGATGGATTTTATTTTAAATATATGGAACAGAGTTGAGTCTGTGCAAAATATTTTATCTTCACTTCTTACCAGCTCTTATCAAAAATGAACATAAATGGAACAAAGGCATAGGTCCCCCCAAAATAAAGGCAAAATAACAACAAATACATCTTAGAACTCAGAAACAGATGAACAAATGGAACCCCTATGTGCAATGAGAGAAGTCAATAAGAAATCTAACTAACCGCAGAACTTCAGAAATGCTGAGGATTTGTATATCAATAACTAGATCAGAGAAAACATAATAGGCTGAACATTCTTATCAGTTCTTAGGCCCTTGCAGTCTTTCCTGTACCATGCATACCCTACACTCTTCCCAGGCCCTTAGAATAGTAGGTAAATATAATCTTTGGAAATGTTGGACAAAGCATAAATTTTGTCTTAGATCACAAATTATAGTTGAAGTTATGTTGAAAACAGAGATCTGTGAAGCCTTATATAATAAACAGACACCAGGCCTATTAAGTTACCACATTGCTGAAAAGTATATATAACCTATCCCCAGTTTTACAGGAAATTGGAGGATATCTCACTAAAAAGAAAAAAAAAAAAAACTGAACAACCCAAGAGAAGGGAGACCTATGGATAACTACAACTAAGATTGCATGCCCCCTCTTCCAACAAGACACCCTCATTTTTTGTCATCACTTCAGATAAGCACATTATTGAAAAATAAACCCAAGGACTCAAAATTTCGAATGTGCTATTCTAATGTGTCTCACTCAGAAATGAATGAATAAAGTTCTGTTCTTGCATGGTAGAGTAGCTGGTAGAGCTAACCCCCCTGCATGTAGAAACTTTATCTCTGGACTAAGTATGAAAACAATTATTTAAATGTGTGAAGGAACCAACAAAGTCAGAAAATTGGAAATTATGTAATCCATAAAAGAAAGGCACTCTCCTGAGTGAGATGCCCAATTGTTTCACTTTTTCTCTGAGGATACTCTGCAGGCGCATAAGACAGCTGTAACTCAAGCAGAAAATTAAAGATGAAAATCTTGTCAGCTTGACGTGTCAGAAAACAGAATTAAGGGCTGAGAGATAGGCTAAAAATTGAGGAAATTCCAGAAAGAAGGGACCACAGTCAAAAGGTCTAAAACTCTGCATATAAACTGCTCAAATACTAAGCTAACCTCTGAACTACAGGTGTATGGGTAACTTCAGGGGACACAGCAGAAAGTAAACAGCAGTAACTAAAGTGAAATCATCAAGAAATGTTAACTTTTGCTCACCACAGGGGAGATATAGTTTGAACTATGAGTCCCACCAAGCTTAACTGTGTGTTAGAATAAAAAAAAAAGTTCTTCAGAAAATGAAAAAAGAATCCAGAATGCAAGAAAACATTAAAAATCTAGCATGCAATAAAAGTTTATTAGATATGTAAAGAAGTATGAAAATGTGAACTCTAGCCTAAAAAAATAGAAATCAACCCCAAGATGATTTATGAGTGGTATTCAAAGGCAAAGAATTTTTAAAAGCTATTGTAAATATATGCAAATAGAGGGAAAGATGCTCATTGTGAGTATATAGAAAACTATCCCAAAGAAACAACTGGAAATTCGAGACTCAAACTATCTGAAATTTGAAGGGAAAAAATTACTCAAAGGAATTAAAAAGATTACAAATTACTGACAGGAGAGTAGGTAGTATGGATATGGTATCTGGTATCCAAGATAGCCCCCAATGATTTTCAGCTCCTGGTGAAAATTCACTCCTGTCCTTCTGAATTCAACTACCACAACGAATAAGGTTGACTTATACTGTAAATTAAGCATGGTGAGAGTGAAATTGTGCCACTTTTAAAATTATAAGAATGTTGCAGATTCTGCCTTGGTCTACTAGATTGGTTATTCCAAGGAAAGTCCATTACATGATATTTTTTTTTTGAGTATATACTCAAGCAGACCCATGAAGAAACTGATGTGGGGAGAAATCAACCTGCTGGCTTTGTGATTGAGCCACCATGGAAGTGACTCTCCAGCCCTAACCAACTTTTCAAAATGCTGCAATCTCATGAAAGAACTGAAATGAAAGAGCCTAAATGAGGCAATGCAGAATTTCAGATGATTCAAAATTCTAGATTCACAGTATCTGTGAGATATATGATTATTATTGTAAATCACTAAATCTTGTAATACTTTCTATACAGCAATAGAGAACTGATGAAAACTTAACAGTAGAAAATAACTCAATCTAGAGAAAAATATAAAATGAATGTCATAATGAAATGTAAGACAATTTTAATATATATATTTTTGGATTGGGATTCCCAGAGGAAAGAAAAGAAAATTGGGGCAGAAAATTTATTTTTAAAGTAATGACCGGCTGCTGGCAAGGGACGCCTAGGCTCACTTTGATGACCAGGAGTGAGAGTCTCTTGCCTCTCTCCTAGTGCAATATCTGAGCCAGCCTAGAGCTCACCAGCTAGAATGTGCAAACTTCTCCACAGGATATAACCTGTTGAACAAAAGGTATTGAGGTTGCTTGTGCATCATTTTAGGAACTGTGAGGAATATCTGCCTTACCCAGTAATCCCTTTCTATCTTTGCTACAACTATCAATTTATGAAGCCAGAGTGTATGGATAGACCACGTAGAAAGATCACAGCTTCCTTAGCAAGGGGCACCACACTGCATGGGGCTTGCCACCACAGGCATAGAAACACCTGTTTCTCCCCTTTGCAACCTTCAAATATCTTTCAGCTCCTAGATTGAGGGTTCAAGTGTCCTCAGACTAATCTCCTGAGCAAGGGGCATAAAAGTTGCAAGAGGCTAGGTACAACAACCCAAGTACCAGGCAGACACCTATTTGATTTTGGCAGATTTCTGGACAGTCTGAATGCTATATTATCTATACATGGACTTAATATCTACCTAAAATTTGGTCCCACAGTTTTCTTCCACCAAATGTACACAGATGCCTGAGTCTCCAGGCAACAAACCTGCAGAATTAAGAGTTAGGCTGCAAACAAAAGCTTTGTTTCAGGCTGGAGCTTCTGGAAAGGATCATTGGGGGAGTTTGTTGGACATGCCTTGATCACAAAGTGAATAGAAGATCACATCCTCTGCTCAAATAGCCACAGCACTGATGGAGATATTTGCACTTAGCAACTGTAGTAACCTGCACACACCATCACCAGCAAACACAGCATGAACTCATGAATCTTCACTCTACACTGACTTCTGTGTTTTAATTATCCTGGTTGGAAATGTAGCTTAAATCCAACACAACAACAGAAAGAACAAAAATCAAGGCCAACACCATAACAAATATGCTATGAACAAAAATTCTAACACAAGAGAGAGAGTAAGAACAGAAAGGAAAACAATCCCGTTTTTTTTTTCCATAGAAATACTCACAAAGCACCGAAAACAATGAAAAAGCAGAAGGAATTGCTCTGAGTGCTGAATCAAAACAAAAGCAGGGGAGAAGGCATTACTTCAACACATCTAGCGGAAGACTAAAACAGAACAAGCATCTTAGGTATGCTTACTGAAAGTAAAAATTAACAAAATGAGAAGTACAACAAAAACAGGAAATATTAAAAAAGCTTTACATAGTATTAACAGAGGTAAAGAATGCATAGTTAAATAAAACATACAATAGTTGGGCTCACCAGAAGACTCAACGTGGCTGAGAAATGAATCAATGAGATGAATTATGAGATATTGGAAATCACCTAAAAAGATCAGCAAAATATAAAGGCATATTAGAATAAAATAAAAGGCAAAAATCAAAAAGACATAATCTTGAAAGGAGATAGAGATAAGAAAAGAATCACATATAAGAAATACTCCTGATCCTCCAGTATAAGACTATCAGAAAATTTCAAAGCAGACCAGAAAGGTGCTATTAAAGCTCTGAATGAAAAAGACCTCAAAGCAAGAATCATTTAATCAAATAGGCTAGTATTCAAAAGTTGAAAGTCTTATGATAAAGAGCTTTAGTAACAAATAACAGTTAAATAATTCATCTCTAAACTTTCTTTGCAAATAATATTAAATGGTTTGCTATAAAATGAACTCACTTGAAGAAAAACATTTCCCAATATCATTGAATATGGAATAGCACACAGTAAAAGTGAGGTTTAGTGGAATGGAACAAGGATTATATTGCTTTCAATTTAATATAGATTTAATTGAATACCTGTGACAAACTTAGATGGAAAATTTTACCTAGAGAAAATAAAGAGGATAAAATAGAATGTAGGCACTAAACAAATGGTAGTTTTCAAAATACAATGGAAGAAGACAAAATAAGAACAATGAGAGGAAAACAGCAAACAAATGAAAATAAATACCAAAATTGAAATTAAAATTTATAAATTTATAATGTCTCTAAATGTCAGTTACATGAACTAATCAACTAAAAGACACAAAGTAACAGAGTGGGCTGTTGGATCAGAAAACAAAATCCAGTCTTCTCTCTCTAGAAGAGCCTGTAACCTCCAAAGATAACCTAAGACTCAAAGTGAGAGACTGGGAGACCATCCTAAGAGCAAGTGGTACTCTTTTAAAAAGGCATCAAAACAATACTTATGTCAAGAAATTAAAATTTTTCCGTGTGGAGAAGATAACTAGACAGGGATAAATATTTTGTCATGATAAAGTTAAATGCTTTGGGAAGACATAGCTTTTCAACAAAATAAACATGGCAAATGAAGGAGAACCACAATATGTAATGCAGCAATTAACTGACCTCTTAATAAAAATAGACATTGATGATAATACAACTGTAGTAGGGAAATGCAGTACCCCACTTACATCAATTAACATATCAACCAAAAAGAAAATTAACAAGAAAAACAACCCTAAATGAAAAATTATACTAGATGGATTTAACTGATGTTTATAGGGCACTCTGCTTCTCCACCCCACAAAGTTGAGCACATATTTCCAAGTATATAAGGAACATTATGAAGAATAGAGTACCTACAGTGTCACAAAATAAGTGGCAGTAAATTAATGAAGAGTGAAAGTATTTCAAATATCATCCTTGACCACAATGGCATGAAACTAGAAATAATTCACAGAAAGAAAAAGGAAAAAGCTCAAATATATGAAGAATAAACAACATGCTACAATATAATTATTAATGGGGAAATCATAACAAAAATTTAAAAATACCTACTAACTCGGGCCCTCCCTGGTGGCGCA
>NW_004567108.1:63088232-63088909 GCF_000260355.1 Condylura cristata | reverse complement strand
AGAAAACTAAAAGAGACTACAATGAACATCATCATACCAATATGCCAATAAATCAAATGTTCTAGAAGAAATGAATATATATATATATATATATAAAACCTCCAAGTTTGAATCAGGAAGAAACAGTCCTGCAGGGCAACAAAAAGGCTTATCAAAAGCCTGACAAAAAACAAAAACCCAGGACCAAATGATTTCACTAGTAAGTTCTACCAAATCTGTAAAGACAAGGACAAATCTGTTTTTCTCAAGCTCTTTCAAAATATTTAAGAAAAGAGAAAGCATCCATTCACATTTTATGAGGCCCATACCACAGTGATACCAAGACCAGATAAGGACATCACCAAAAAAACAAACAAAAAAAAACAAAACAAAACAAAACAAAAAACAAACAAAAAAACATATATATATAACTACTACAGACCAATGTCTCTGGTGAACCTCTGGCCTGTACCCCAGTTCTATATGAATAAATAAATAAATCTTAAAAAAAAAAAAAAGAAACAAGGACCAATTCAAATAACCTAACTCATACATTAAGACTATAGAAGCCCCCCCCCATGGTGGTGAAGGGATTAAAGACACAACATTATCAAGCTATCACCAGCCACTGAAACATGAGTTCTATCCTCATCCAACTAAAGAACTAACCCACATGACACAGCAGACTTCTGTATTGC
>NW_004567108.1:63083380-63088127 GCF_000260355.1 Condylura cristata | reverse complement strand
AAAAAAAAATTCGGTTTCATTCCAATATATAACAAGCTAGAAGAGAAAGACATTAAAGAAACTATTCCATTTATGATCACATCAAAAATATTAAACACTGCGGAATAAACTGAACATATGAGGTAAAAACTTCAAAAATAATGGAAAGATATTCCCAACTCATGGATGCCAAAGTGGCCATCTTATCCAGAGCAATATAAAATGCAATACAAATTGTATCTATTCTTCAAAGAAATAAAGCAAATATTACTGAAATTCATGTGAAACCACAAATACCCCAAATAGCCAAACACTCTGACCAAAAAAGAGCAGAGATATTACACTCCCATATGGCAAGCTGTACTACAAAATAATAGTATTCAAAGCAGTATAATGGGAAAAAATAGGCAGAGCAAAATTGAATGTCCATAAATAAAACCACACTTATAATGACAATCTTTAACAATGAGCCAACAGTAAACTATAGAGAAAGTAAAGTCTCTTCAACAAAGGGTGTGAGGAAAACCCACAGCTGCATGCAAAAAGAAATTAAGCTAGATATTATCCCACCCAACATACATACAAATTAGCTCAAAATGAATTAAAAATTTATAATTTAGACCTGAAACCACAAAATACATGGAAGAAAATGTAGGCAAAACCCTCACTTTAGATTCAGTGATGTCTTTGGGGACTCAACAAAAAAGGAAAGGGAAACAAAAGTAAATGTAAACAAATAAACTATATTAAGCAAAACAACTTCTGCACAGTCAAAAATAACTTTCATAAATATTGACAAAATATCTTACTAAACAGTAGAAAATATGTGTACCTCATAATACTGGACAAGGAGTTAATATCAAAGACCAACTTACCCTATAGAATATGCTTTATTGGTCAAAAGTAAGGCATTGCCACAGTCATTTAAATATTTTATTTTTCATGTCTCTGAATTTCTACTGACCCATTTTCTCCCCTTTAAGTGTGGTAGACAGATCTTTGTCTAGCTTTTCCTAGCAGCTGTGATTGGTATTGTTCCTAGTCAGTTATTAGTCCATTATCTTACTTATGTGGTTAAAGGGTCTGTTCTTTGATGGCAGTGAGGAAAATCTTGACAGGTACACTTATAAAGAAAAGTCAAACCCAAGGTTTCTCAGACCACTGGTTAAATATTAGCAAGTAAAAACTCCAAAGTGTCAGTGGCCATTGAGCGAGAGGGATAAAGACCTAAAGACTGGGGAAACTGCTGTTCCCATGAAGCCAGAAAAAGATGTTTTGTGCAAAGCTCTCACAACTTCTCAGATACAAGTGTGGTCCTCAGTGTCTCTCATTATCCCTTGGGCTAGTTTGCTGCAGGCTGGGGGACTTGGCTCGCCTGTAAGTGAAGGTGCTCTTTGGGATGGTGGTGATGTTTCATGACTAGATTCTTTTGAACGAAGGAGAAAGAGCTGGAAAATATGTGAGTTGAATGTGTTTAGTAAGCATTTATTAATCTAGTGAGGATTTATAGTTTAACTAGCTTTAGCAGACAGCCGTGGGTCTTGTGGGTCTTCTATATTAACAGGGAAGAGACAAACAAGGACCAATTTTCACACAGGGCTAGGAGATAGCAAGAAAATCCAGCAGAATAAAGAATGGGGTTTGGCCAGGATTTGATGGCTACTTTAGATAGGTGATCAGTAAAGGTCTCTGAGGAAATGACATTTGGGCATTCATCTGCTGTGGAAGAGATTGCCATTCTAATATCTGATGTAAATTATTTTGCAGGCAAAATCAAAGGGCAACACTCTGATGCTTGGAAAACCTTTGCTATTTACAGAAAATGAAAAAAAAAAAAAAAGGCCAGTATAGCCAAGCAGAGTTTTACAGAAGAAACATCTTAGATATTTGGATATTTGTTGTGTTTGTAAGATTAATATTTACAATTTGAAGTTATTGGCTTTCTTAAATATTTTTGTAATCAAAATGAAAGGTTTTTTTTTTTGAACTTTTAGAACAATTATACAGGAAGTTACTTCTTGGAAGCATACTGAAAATGAAAGCCAAGATTACATCAATTACCTCAACCTGACATTTTTATATAAAGATGGCTTTACAGCTTCCTCAGAATGTGAAAGCTCTCATGCTGGTCAATGCAAACTTTGGCCATGCTTTGTGGATTTGACTACCATTTCTGTAGCACTTTCAGCTGAGCAGCACCCAAGAAATAACACTCATCAGTTACCAGCAATAAAAGATCATAACCAAAAAATTGTGTGTGGAATTTGAATTCCATGCAAAAAATTATGGAGATATTAAATTCTTTTAAAATCATCTGCAGTCTATTCTAAATTAACATATATGCTTCAAAACTCAGATAAATTGTTACTTCAGATGGCTGCAGTAAGTGTTTTGTATTGATTCTGTATTTCCCCTTGAGAAATAAGATAACATTAAGCCATTCCTGGATTATATTTTGTCAAAAGAAAAATCTTTGTGAATACCCTGAAATGATAAAGTAGTAAACTGCCTCCGGACTTACAGTTGCAATAAGATAAATTGTTAAAACTGCATGTTCATAAAAAGCAGAAATTCTAAAACAGTTTCTGACTCCTTTTAATGCTGTTTTTGAAGACTTTTATGATTCCTTATCTTATCTACATCTTTATAACTCCAAGTAACTTCTAAAATAATGAACATTTAGTGTGTTTCTGAAATTACTTGAACGTCCTATAGCTGCCAGAGTCCTCCTAAAGATAGATTTCACTTGTCAGGTATTTTTATTTTTGAAATTCTTTTGTATGCTACAAAGTATAACCTACTATTTTCACACTTACATAAAAAAAAGAATAAGAAGAGAGCATTATATTAATCAAAAAGTACCTTTTTCTGGAGAGAAGGCTGTGTTGTGGCTCTGTCCCTGCCTTAGTTCTCCACTTCCTCATTTAGATAAGATATGGACCAGTTGACTCTAGCTGACCTTGTTTGGTAAGTTGTGGGTTCGGTCTTGTTGATGACTTTGTTCATGGAAATATTCCTGCTTTGGAGACAAGGAAGTCCCATGTGGATGCGCCTCACTGATCCAGACCACATGGTCTTTAGAAAGGCAAACTTAGTTATCATTAAATCTTAGAATAAAGTATCAGAATGCGGCTTCAAAAAATGAAATTAAAGTTGGTTCTTAAAACCTCACCTCTGTTCTCTTGCAGTCACACAGTCTAGGTGAGTGGCTATAATGGATGTTTATAGAACAAGATGATGACATATGCAGGGGATGATACCAAAGCATCAATGGGCATGTAGCTAAAGCTTGACCAGACATTCTGAAGCTCTTGAAAGCTTCATCAAAGAAAAAAAAAAAAACATGAAAATATCACATATAAATGCATGGCTATAATTCACACAATACCTATCTTTCTTAAGAAATACAGGACTTGGTTCTATAGTTCATGATCCTTTTTTATTTCATCAGAAACATATTTTCTCAAATATTTTGCTAAGTATTTAAAATTATTGCAAAGGGCCCTCCCTGGTGGCTCAGCAGGTTAAAGCACAGCACTATGAAGTTTGCTGTAGCTTCTTCAGTATGAGTTCCATCTCCGACCAGAGACGTGACCCACATGGTGTGGCAGACCTCTCCTGTGTTCTCTCAGCAGTGTACTTCAGTGAATCTGTCTGTTCTGCTCACCATTCTATTCCTGGTGAAGCCTATCACCGCCCATGTACCTTTGGTCTGTACCCCAGTTCTGTATGCATAAATAAAAAAATTAAAAAATAACAAAATTATTGCAACAAGATTAGAGTGAAATTTTAGTAAGTACTTTGATGTAACCAAATCTAAAGATCATAGTGTTTGTGGTTGTATCCCCTCACTTCTCTAAGACTGATGTAGCGTCCAAATGGAACCTAGTCCTTTAACTGCTCTTGGTAGTCACAGAATATCTTGTTTGGGATTCCTGGTTTCAGATACTTTTTCAGAACCCCGAACCATGTTGTACTATTCAAAGAGATCCACATCACACTGCAGGATAATTGTCTGTCTCTCCCAAAGTCTTTCAAGGTGTGGTAGTTTATAGAAGCTCTGATGATGAATTTAATTCAAGACAAAAATTTAGCAAATAGTAAAAACATCTTTGCATCAAGAAATGATGAAGAATATTTAGGGTCCATTGGAACATATAGTAATGAGAAAAAAATCATCCTGGATCCTCATTCAAGACCTTCAATTCCAAAACAATCTAATACTCCCTTTTCTTTTTATTGTGACCTAGTTAGAGCAACATTGTCACTGAAATGGATGTCTGCTACATGTCTTACATACCTTGAAGTGATACAAGCTACCATTTATTTCTTGCAGAAGAAAAATTTCCCCCATATAATCAAAAAGGCCAGAAACAGTAAGTGTTGGCAGATGGCAACACTTGAGAAAAAGAATCTTTATATACTATTGGAAAGAATGTGACTGCCCTAACCTATGGAAAATAGTATGGAGGTTTCTCAAAATTTTGGAAATTGACCTACAAGACAATCTAGCAATTCTATTCCTCAGTATCTAACCAAATAATGCAGACACTAATTCAAAGAGATATATGGACTCTTATGTTCATTGCTATTTTCAATAGCCAAGATCCTAAATGGCTAAGGATCACTTAGAGGATTAAGAAGATATGGTACATACAGTGCAATGATACTAAGTTGCATATACACACACACATATGGGTATATCTATATATGTATGTGGTTATAGTGTGTGTATATGTGTGTATACATATAATCTTGCCATTTGCAA
>NW_004567108.1:63074102-63082550 GCF_000260355.1 Condylura cristata | reverse complement strand
TTCTCAGTGCTGTGCTTTAACCCGCTGCGCCACCAGGGAGGGCCAGCAAACTTCTTTTAATAAGCAGTATTCAGTTACAAAATGGTGATGGCACATGGGTGAATTGGTGGTGGGAAGCCCATGAGGATTACAACTGAGATGACAAAATGCACGAAATTAAGAATGATGTAAAAAAAATAAAAAAAAGAAAAAAAAGAAAATATATCTCTTTAAGGAATACATAAAATATAGAAAAAATTAAAATAAACAATATAGATATATTTATCTATCTAGTCATTTCTTTCTATGAAATAGAAGATGCCATAAAGGTCAGAAACATTGGGAAAAGATTGCTAGTGAGACAGAATTTCTAAATAGGTGGGAATGTGTGCTATGAAACCTAAGCTAATTGAACCTAGAAAAATTGAGAAGTAGAGAAATGAGTTAATAAAACTGAATAGGATACATAAGCAGACTCATGCAAAGAGTGAATTTTACAATTAGGTTAGACTTTTAATCAGCAGGAAATAGTAGTAGGAAAACTACTACATGAAAGAAATAGCGACTACCTATGCTTCATAGTATTTACTAAAACAAATCCAATTTGACTAAAGCATTAAACATTAAGCAAAAATGCAAATGTGCCAGAAGAAAATATTTTTTAAATGTTGCTTTTAAAAGTCTTCTCAAGTAAAATCACAATCCAGAAAACATCAAGTATGTCTGACAGATTTCTCCTTAAAAAAATAAATAAATACAAAAAAAAAAGTTTTCTGTATAATTGGGGCAAAGGGATAAAAATGAAGAAAAGCATGCGAAAAAGATAAATTACAGCAACACATTTAACAGACAAGGTATTAATATCCAGTACATATAGAGTCTGCTATAAATAATTTAGGAAAAAGCAAACAACTCAACACTAAACTGAGTAAGAATGCCAGATGGTGAGTCTCAAAAAAAGAAACAAAATGGGCATTAAATATAAAGGATATTCACTCTCACTAGAGAATGTATGTGCATTTTTGCTTATCAGATGGCATAAGTTGTCAAATTTGGGAAAGATATAGGAAATTGTCATATCCACACGCAGTAGATAGGACTCTTTCTTGAAGTCTATAGAGAAGGCAATTAAATTGGTAGCACATTTTAAATCTTAAATTCTTTGGGTAGGCAATTCTGATTCTTGAACTGAAATGTTCAATAACATATTCAAAGCCATTCATAGCTTAATGTATATATGAATGTAAAACTAGAAACAATACAATACTCAATAGGAAAGTAAAGAGAAGAATATGATTTATGATATAAAATGGAATGAGTTATACTTCATACATATTATATAAATATTTTTCCAATCATTTTATTTTTATAAGTTTAGTGGGATATGATTTCTTTTGAGTTAAAAAATAAAAATCAGGGCCCTCCCTGGTGGCACAACAGGTTAAAGCAGAGCACTAAGAAGATAAAGCCACTTCAGCATGAGGTCGATCCAGCCCCAGAGGTGATCCACATGGCGCCGAAAACATCTCCTGGCCTGCCTGCTGCTCCCCTCAGCAATGTACTTCATCAGTCATCCTATTCTGCTCCCCACTCTGTCTCTGTTGAATCCTCTCACCACCCCTGCACCTCTAGCCTGTACCCCAATTCTGTATGCATAAATAAATTTTTAAAAAAATAAAAATAAAATATCTATGTGCACACATATATACTTAAATACATATCTGTGTGTGTATGTGTAGACACACACGCATAAATGCATAGGAACAACAGATGATAGATTTCATACACCAGAACAGCTAACCAACTCAGAAAGGTAGGAAAAACACACTACCTTCATTTCAGGATTTGCTCTTAATATGTTTGCATTTTACAATGAGAATACATTCATGCATTAGTGGGGTAATTTAAAAGATAAAACAGAGCGGAGTAGTAGCAAAGAATTTTCTTTGTTGGCTCCTAGCCACACGTTTTTATAAGGGACAAACTGGCCACCAGCTTAACAACCCATTTGTTTTAGCTACTTACAGTCATGCTTTGAACAGAGCTAAGTTTTCGGTGGCTGTAGAAGAGAGAGAAGTAGCATATTTCTTAAAGCAAAATATTCACCACAATAATCACTCAGAAGCCATCACATTAAATACTACATATGCTTACTTACCTTTCACACTTCCCACTACTGGAATTTGGAATCCTTCCTCCCAAAACTTCTAGTTGCTAAGCAATATTTCCTTATTCTCTGTGAACTTAGTCACCACATTATTTTTCATCAGCTGCTTTTACTCTTAATTCAGACAGAGTTTTATAAAAAATTGAAAATTATTTTTTTATAGTTACAGATTCATACCCAAAGGAATGAAGAGAAATTTTCCTTTTTTTCTTATAAAAGAATAGAAAGATGGCTTTCCAAAATCTGAGGATTCGTCTGGGAACTAGATTTAAGAATCAAAGTCCTATATCTTACATATTATGTTAGGGTGATAACTTTCCAATGGTTAGGGCCTAGATAATTTATTTAGTAATATATTACTATACTCCCTATAAAATGCCATTGATACTGAGAATACAGTGAATATAATAAAAGCAACTGCCACCCTCAAGCAGGTTACATTCAGAAGATGGTACCACATGAATGCATGTTCCACCCTCTAATTGACTTCAGAGTTGTTAAGCTTCCAACTATCCCTTTCCCTGAGCAGGATGATAGATATCAGGAAGAAGGATTCATAAGAGGGTAGGAGCAAACCACTACTTGACCTCTATATATATATATATATATAGGTCAAGTAATGTGTATATATATATATATATACACATTACTGAGGTCTAGGCAGGAGGTACAGGTGGGTGAAAGGATTCACAAGACACAGAGTGGGGAGCAGAACAAGTGGATTTACTGAATACTGAAATACACTGCTGAGGGAAGCAGCAGGCAAGACAGGAGAGGTCTAATGTGCCAGTTGGGTTATGTCCCTTGCTGAGGATGAAACTCATGCCACAGTGGCTGACAACAGCTTTATATCACTGAGACACCAGGGAGGCCTGCATTCCATATGCAAAATAAACTCAAAGTGGATAAAAGACCTGACTGTAAGATCTGAAACCATATAATAGGTAGAAGAAAACAAAGGCAAACACTACATGCCTCTCAGGAACATTTTTAATGACTCTTCCCTTGAGGCAAAGAAAATGAAGGGAAATCTGGTACTACAAACAGCAGAACTTCTGTACAGAAAAATTTAAAGTAACCAAGAGGAAGAGACTCCTACAGACTGTAAGAATATATTTCCAGTCCACTCACTGATTAGGGACTGATTTCAAAGATTACAGATTACACAACTCACAAAAAACAAAATAAAAAATCCAGTAAAAAAAAATGGGCAGAAGAGCTAACAAGACACTTCTTTCTAAGAGGAAATGCAGATGGCCAACAGGTACATGAAAAAATGTTCAACACCACTTGTAATAAGGGAAATGCAAATTAAAACCACAATGTGATACCATCTCACATTAGTAAGAATGACCCACATTTTAAAAAAAGTAACAACAAATGCTGGTGAGGATGTGCAGAAAAAGGAACATTTTTACATTGCTGGTGGGAATGCAAACTGGTGCAACCACTATGGAAAGTCATGTGGAGAACACTCAGATTATTAAAAACATAGCTATCATATGACCCGGCAATTCCCATTTTAGGACTCTGCCCAAAGGACACAAAATCATTATTTCAAAAGGAAACCTGCACTTCTGTGTCCATTGCAGTGCTATTTGCATTAGCTAAAATATAGAAACAAACTAAATGCCTCAAAACAGATAACTTGATTAAGATGTAGTATATATACGCAATAGAATACTACTCAGCAATCAAAAAAGATGAACTCATGCATTCATGGCAACATGGATGGAGATGGAAGGAATTATGCTGAATGGACTAAGACAGAAGGAAAAAGAAAAATATGAGATGGCTTCACTTTATAGAAGAAATATAGGGAAACCATAAATGGTATCAGGAAAAACTAAAGACAAAACTATCAGGAAAGCTATAAATTGGAGACATACAGCAGGAAAGGAGAGGGAGAAAGATCAAAACAGGGGAGGGAAGAACACAAGAGTCTATGATGATGGTTTACAACTAACTTGGTGGGGGAATTTTATGGGTGTTAACACCTGAGAGGAGGAGAAATCCAACATTGTACAAAAATGAACAAGAGGTTTACATATATATATATATATATATATATATAAACCACACACACACACATGCACACATACACACATATGCATATATACATACATACAAATATTTTTAATAAAAAGGAAATATATCTAAAGCAATGAATTAAAAATGACAAGATAAATAACTCCTAAAAACTTAGTAGAAATAATCAGAATGAAACATATATGTTCGACAAGGTGCAAATTAGAAATATATTCACTACTTGGTCAAAGTATAGACTTATTTTATATAATGAGATAAGAAAACAATATTTAAGAAGATGCAATAGGTATGTATTTGAAGATATCAAATATACAGACTAAGAACATAGTGATAACTGTTATGACAATAAAACTGAAAAAAGTATAAAGGCAGATTTTAATGTCACCCTTAAGAATTAGGCCTATTTAGCAGAAAAGAAGGTTAAATTTTAGTAGAATTATTTTGAATGGCAGAGTAGAACATATAAGCAGATAGGCAGTTATCACATAGGGAAATAATGGTCTGATAAAAATAAATACAGTGTCCCTAACCCAATTTCTTTTCTTCTAGATGCCACACACATATAAAGTAGGTTAAAGAATGAGAGGGCTTCAGTCTTCTAGGAATTCTTGAATAAGGTAGATCATTCCATAGGACAAATTTTTAGGTCAAGTATTTCTTTTTTCTATAGGTTTCTTTCTGATTTAAATGTAAAATTTAACAAGTACATCATCAAAATTACCTTTGATAAATTCCCATGACCTTACTAAACAGAAATTTATTTTTTTAATGTGATTTTATTTTTAGATCACTGATATTGTTCAATGGATATTTTTAATGAAATAAATATCTGAAAAAATGCTCATCTAATTAATCTCCATGTATAAGTGTATAAGAAAAAGTAATCACAGATCCTTCACAATAATAACTATGAGGCTTTGAATAATTTGTCCTTGTGACTGCAATTATCTGCTTGACGGAGAGATTGTCAGGGGCTCCCCAGAATATGACTTCATCACTCGGTTTACCACTGGCTCCTTTGTCTTCTTGCAAAAGTTTATTGCTTCCCCATTATGTTCTTCTAAAGCTCCTTTTCTCTACCAAAACCACCCTCATTTTTTTCTGAATTTGTTGTAAAACATTTATCATTTAATTCTGCAGAGTACCCAATCCTGATTCAAATATTTCATGGTTACTGGAGCATATTGAAAAGTTGAAAATTACAGAAAATAGACCTGTGAATTAGATAATCCAGATTGTGTGGTAATATGCCAACCCAGAAAGATGCTTATGAAATAAATACACAGAATTACTAGTAAAATTCTACATGACATACAGCATGATGATCATAATTTATAATACAGTAATACATATCTGTAAAGAGAATAGACCTTAAAAGTACTCCTCACAAGAAAAAAATGCTAACTCTTTATATGGTTGGATATTAACTGGACATATTGTCAAGATCATTTTATACATACACCTGAAAATAATACATTGTTATATGCCAATTATACCTTAATAAAAGCTTAAATAAATAACAAAAACTATAATTAGAGCAAATGTATTCAAACTTTATAAAGTATGATATATTACAATGCACTAGAATATGACATAATAATTGCAGATTTTTGTTTCATATATTTTAATATTTTATATATTTTTGTAAACATTCTTTATCTTTATAAAATGCATGCTTTATCATCTCATGTGTGGTCCTCAAGATATTCCCACCACCAATTTACCTGTATAATATCACTATAGTCCCTTATGCTTTTCCCACCCTTATTTTGATACAATTTCCTCCTTCCCCAGTGAAGAATGTCTCTGATTTATAGTTTCCTATTGATTTTTATTTTTACTTTGTTACAATTACTTTTTTATCCCCTATCACTTATTTGTGTCTCCTGCATTCCTCTTCTTTCTGGCTTATTTCACTGTGCATGATCACTTCCAGAACCATCATGTTGCTGCAAATGATGTTAATTTTTTTTTGATTGCCGGTTATATTCCATTGTGTGTATATATACCACATTTTATTGACCCAGTCATCTATTTAGGGGCATTTGGATTGTTTCCATAACTTATTTGTTGTTAATAATGCTGCAATAAATAGGGTTTCAGGTGCTCTTTTAAATGAATGTTTTTTTTTTTCATCCTTTGGGTAGATACACAGGAATAAAATTGCTGGATCATATGGAAGGTTCATTTTTATCAGTTTCACGAAACTCTGCACAGCTTTCTATAGTGGTTGGACCAATTTGCCTTCTCACTAGCAATGTAGGAGGGCTCCTTTTTCTTCTTAGCCTTGACAACATTTGTAGTTTCTTGGTTTTTTATGTGCCATTCTCAGTGGTATAAGGTGGTATATCATTGTGGTTTTAATTTGCATTTCCTTGATTACCAATGATATTGAACATTTTTTCATATGCCTCGTGGCTCTTTGCATTTATTCTTTGGAGAAGTACCTTTTTAACCCATTTTTTGACTGGGTCATTTACTTTGTTGTTGTTTCATCAATTCTTTGTAGATCTTTGTGATCAATCCCTTGTATTTTTTGCTAAAATTTTCTCCCAATCAATATAGTGTCTCTTTGTTTTGATTAATGTCTCTTTTGCTATAAGAAGCTTTTTTTCTGTAGCTACCTTTTTCATCTTTATCTAATCTATGTCCAGTTGTTTATCTTTTTCTTCACTAGCTTTGTTGTGGTTGATGTGTTTTTAAAGATGTTACTGAGATGTGTGTCATGTAGTATTTTGCCTATATTTTCATCTACATATTTTATAGTTTTAGGTCTTTTCTCTAGTTCTTTAATCAATTTTGGGTTGGTTTTGTAAATGATATGAGGTAGTAGTATAGCTTTTTTTTTTTTTTTTGCATATA
The DNA here is from genome assembly GCF_000260355.1 of Condylura cristata. Classification (NCBI taxonomy): domain Eukaryota; kingdom Metazoa; phylum Chordata; class Mammalia; order Eulipotyphla; family Talpidae; genus Condylura; species Condylura cristata. The sequence continues at coordinate 63,075,493 of NW_004567108.1, read as the reverse complement.
GTAGCTCAGTTTTCCAAGCACCATTTATTGAAGAAACTTTCTTTGTATCATTGCACATTCCTTTCTCCTTTGTCAAAGATTATTTTTCCATAAACCTGTGGGTTTATTTTGGGGTTTTCTATTTGGTTCCAGTGGTATGTGTATTTTTGTTCCAGCACCATGCAATTTTGATTATTATAGCTTTGTAGTAGACTTTATATTCTGGGAATGTGATACCTGCATTTCCCTTCATTTTAGTCAGAAGAGCTTGGGCTACTCAAGTTTTTTTGTGTGTGGCATCATATGAATTTTATCAGCATTTGTTCTATTTCTTTGAATAATGTAATTGAAATTTTAATTGGAATAGCATTGAATCTTTATATTGCTTTTGGTAGAATGGCCATTTTGACATATTATTTCTTCCAATCTATAAGCAGAGGATGTCTTTCCATCTTTTTGTGTCTTATTTCTCTTAACAATGTTTTATAGTTTTCTTTGTATAGGTCTTTCATCTATTTTGTTAGGTTTATTACCAATTATTTAATTTTTTCCTCTTCAATTATAAAAGAGATGGTTTTCTTCTTCTTAAGATTTATTGTTTGCAGCCCTCCCTGGTGGCACAATGGATAAGGATGCAACACTGCAGGCTAGCCACAGCTACTTCAGTGTGAGTTCAATCCCAGGCCCCAGAGATGATCCACATGGTGTGGCAGTCCTCTCCTGACCTGCCCACTGCTCTCTTCAGCAGTGTACTTTGTCGATCTGCCTCTGGTGATACTCTCACTGCCCCTGCACCTCTGGCTTGTACCCCAGTTCTGTATGCATAAATAATTAAATCTTTAAAAAAATACTATTATTTGTTTTCATATAGGAAACAATATGTTGATTTTTATATGCTGATTTTGTATTCTGCTATTTTACTAAACTGATTGATTATTTTGATTAGTATGTCTGTGTTATTTTGAGGGTTCTCTATATTATCATATCATCTAATTACATATTTTTTATTATTCCCATTAATTACCTCACTTTTTATAGATCATTAAATGCTGAGCATTAACATTTATTTAGCCACCTTTTAGATTATTGCTAAAAGCTATCATCTTTTGAGTCTGATCCTGGAAAGGATCCACAACAGTGACTTATAATAAAGTTTATATCACATTTTAGGAAGATTTATGGAGCTCCTTGGGGGCCATTTGGAGCTATAACAGTGACTAAGGATAACTAAATATATTTGGTGGACAAGATGTGAGACTGTCAGGATTTTACAAAGCAAAGAACACATATCAATGAACTGATTCACTTAAGCCCAACTTTCTATTATCCTGCTAATAGATTATATAAAAGAAAGGCCAATTTATAATGTGTTGAGCTTAAAATATTTGACATATAAGAGATATAAATTCTTT
>NW_004567108.1:63041431-63073944 GCF_000260355.1 Condylura cristata | reverse complement strand
ATGATTTTAATATTTTTCAATAATGCAACAGGAATGCCATCAGGAACCACCTTATGGAGATCAATGACATTGATGGTTTTGAGTTTACAATACAAATCACCAATGGCCTGAATTCCTTTTGTTTTCTTTTTATTTTAAGATCCATACAGAACTGGGGTACAGGCCAGAGGTGCAGGGGGCAGGGGCAGAGAGAGGCTTCACCAGAGGAGTGGAGAATAGAACAGGCCAACTGACAAAGTACATTGCTGAAAAGGGGGCGGGTCAGGAGAGGTCTGCAGCTCCATTTGATTCGCCTCTGGGCAGGGGAGGATGGAACTCATGCTCCAGTGGCCCCAGCTTCTTAGTGCAGTGCTTTAACCCTCTGTGCCATCAGGGAGGGCCAGGCCTGAATTTTTATTCTTAGTTCACATGAAATCTGGAATAAAGGTGATTGAAATTCATAAGAGACTTACATATCTTTAAATTAGTAACTGAAACTTATGACATATAGACATTTCACCAAATTTATTAATATTTTCTTTAAATATTGATATTAATGGTGTATATGTAATTTTTAGTTATGGCCCAGGATAATTTTAGAGAATCACAGTTCACATTATTACTTATATTTATTTACTATTATTAATCATTCCTTTGGAGGTGACCTATTATTCTTAAATTTTTCTTTCCTATAGTCTCCCATACACCCTTCTATTTGTTTCAAAACAACTTTGATTCTCGGGCTCCTACAGTCCAGGAGTAAAGATAATGCCCTAAAATTGTCTGATATATTATCTAGACATAAATTTAGGTTAGTTTACTTTTATTTTACAAAACTATTTCTTAGGCCCTTCCTGATGGCACAACGGGTTATGACCCAACACTGCAAGCTAGCTGCAGATGCTTCAGTGCAAGTTCAATCCTCGGAGGTGATCCACATGGTGCAGCAGACCTCTCCTGTCTCTCCCTCTTCCCTCAGCAGTATACTTCCTCCATCTGCCTATTCTGCTCCCCACTCTGTACCTGGTGAATCCTCTCACCACCCCAAACCTCTGACCTGTACTCCAGTTCTGTATGAATAAATAAATCTTAAAACAAACAAACAAAAATAATTCTTACACAGACCAATGTAATAGAATTGAAAGTCCAAAAATAAAGTATGGAGATTTTATGTAAAATAAGGAACCATGTGTATACCAATTAATATCACTGGTGAAAGGAATTTACTTCATCCAATGGTGTTGGAAAATTGGACAACAATAAGCAAAAGAATAAAGCTTTTTCACCATCTCACACCTTAGATGAAAATTAATTTAAAAAAGGATCACAAACATACATATAATACCTGAAACAATAAAATAAATTGAAGAAAACTTCGGTATAGCACTTCATAATCTTGGCTTCTATGATATCTTTATGGACTCATCTCTAACAGCAAAAGAAACAAAAGTAAATTTAAACTAATGGGATTGCATCCATCTTAAATGCTTCTGTAGTAAAAGAAACTATCAGTAAAACAAAAACATTCAACAGAATGGAGAAAATATTACATTCCATATATCTACAAAAGGTTGATATATAAAACATTAAAAAAAAACCCCTTAAAACTCAAAAAAGAAAAGAAATAAACCAGTCACAAAAATAGCAGAAAATCTAAATAGATAATTTAGACTTCAAAGACAAAAGTGGCCAAAAGGCACATGAAAATGTCCTCTTTATCACTAATTATCAAAGAAATGGAAATCAATTTTGAAAGGGATGGTTTGGGGCGCTCCCTTGTGGTGCAATGGGTTAAAGCATCACATTATGAAGTTCTCCAGAGCCACTGCAACACCAGTTCTGCTGGCCAGGGAGCTGACACTCATGGCGTGGCAGACCTCTTCTGACCCACCCACTGCTCCCCTAGGCAGTGTATTTCAGCATATCTGACTGTTCTGCTCACCACTCTGTCTCTGATGAATCCTCTCACACACCACACCTCTGGCCTGTACTCCAGTTCTGTGAGCATAAATAAACAAATCTTTTTTTTTTTTTTTTTTCAAAAATAAAGAGGAATGGTTTTCTTGGTTTCTTCTTCAGATTGATTGTATATAGGAAAGCTTTAAGAGAATTAATTAAGACGGGGGAGGGAGTGTACTGTAATTACAATACAAAAGCAAACAGACAATTATAAACACGAAGAGATCCTACAGGGGAAGGGGTCAGAGAGGGATCAGAATGCAGGAGGAATGTAGGGCACTATGGTGATGACAGTGGGGGAGAGGAGAAGTAAATATTATTATAAAATTAACAATTATGTAAATAGGTACATAAAAATAAATAAAATATCACCAGAGAGATGAAAAACAACAACAACAACAACAAAGAGATGAAAACCAAAAACATAATGAGATACCACCTCAGACCTGTGAGAATAGTCCATGTTCGAAAGACCAGAAACTAGAAGTGTTGGTGAGGATTTGGAGAAACAATGAACCTTCCTACACTGTTCCTAAGAATGTAGACAGGGTCCATGCTCTAAGCAGAAGAATATGGAGGTTTCTCAAAAGATTAAAAATAGATCTATTACATGATCCAGCAATTCAGCTCATAGGTATCTATCCCAATTTTTCTGAAAACAGTAAAATATATATTGATATATTATTAATCAAATATATACCTATATATTTGTGATGTTCATTGCAGCATAATTTATGGTATCTAAGTAAAGAAAAAAATCTATGTAGCCAAGGACAGAGGAATGGATTAGAAAAAAGTGGTATATATACACACAATGGAACACTGCCCAACTGTAAGAAAAAAGATGAACTCTTGATATTTGCAACAACATAGATAGAACTGAAAGGGATAATGCTAAGCAAAATAAGTCAGAAGGAGAAAGACAAATACCAGATGGTCTCACTTACATACAGAATATAAGAAATAAACTGACACCAGTCACAAATCTAGGTTGTCACTTGTACTTTCGACCAACTGGCTAAGAGGTTTCACAGCCTCTTCAGGTTTGATTAATTTACTAGTACACTCACAGAACTCAGCGGAATATTTTACTCACTATATAATCAGTTTATTACAAAATGCATAACTGAAGAATAGCCAGATAGAGAGACAAAAGACATGGCATAGAATGAGCATGCTGAATTTCCAATTAGTACTGTAACAGGGTGGTCCCTAGGAAAAGGGGAAATTCTAGGTTCCCTGCCCCACCCAGAAGGAGGGTAGAGCTGAGCAGAGAGGGGAGAAGAAGAGAAGGAAGCACAGGATGGAGAACAAGGAGACCTGAGGAAGCCACATGGAGCAGCAAGCATGTGGTGAAGAAACCGGGCTTGTTTCCTGACCCTGGACTGGTTAAGGCAGATGTGGGTGAGATACCTGTAGGTAGGTGACTATGGCTGTGTTTATAATGACTTTGATTTTGCTCTTTTCCTCCCAGGCTTGTCTGGCCATTTCTGACCCTTTTCCATGGGTCCCGGCCAAAGGTGCTTTAGTCTTGTGGCAGGCTTTCAGGCCTTGCTTTGGGCCAATCCCTTTTGGGTTGACTTTTGCCCAAAGGAGATGGGTAACTTTAGGTGTTTAATTTAGAAGTTATATTGTCTGTGTTCCATATTGTATATTTACTGTATTAAAGTCCCTTTTCATTAAAGTTTTATGTTTTGTCTTGATGCGACAGATGGTAGAACCCATTTAGAGCAGGCAGGTTCTCTCTCTCTGTCCTATAACAGTACCACAAAGGAAAAATTACACAGTTTAACTGACATAATGAATATTTGACAAAACAGGCCACTTTCCCCAAATCGCCTTGAGTTCACCAATCCAAAATTTCTCCTAACCTGTCCTTTTGGTTTTTAGTGGAACCTTTATTACATAGACATGACTGATAGACACATTAGCAGCTGGCAATTGATTCACCATCAGTCTCTGTCCACTCCCTCGAGGTGTAAAGGTGAAAGTGTTAGTTTCAGCTCTACTCGTAGTGTGTTCTCTTAGCAAGTAGCCCTTACCCAAATGTGGGCTCCAAAACTAAATTTTATCAATTAACAAGAGACATTTAATTTGCTCTTATCACTTAGAAAATCTCAAGAGTTTCAGGAACGTTATTCTAGGGAGAGACTAAGTATATATTTCTTATTATAAATCTCAATGTTGAGGTTCTGGCAAGATGGTGGCAGAGGGAAGATGGTGAGATCACTACATCCAAGCTCACACAGGAATATAAGACTAAAAACGGACCGTAGACTTACATATATGAGTCTCAACCCAAATAAGGGTACCCTGGACTCACTAGATGGAAGATAACTGAGGGACACCCAGCGATTGGGGGGCTCCAATAAGGTAATTCTTATCTGGAGCTCCCAGGCACCCAGATGCTAGGAAATGCCTCAGACGAGAGGCTCGCTGCTCTTCTGCCCGCCAAACCCCTGGAGGTGGAGAGACAACTCAGCTTGGTGAGTGGAACCCAAGCTGTGGGGAAAGGCTGCTTGGAGTGGGCACATAGAGCCTTGGAGGTGGGAAAGGAGAACTGGTGACTTGGGCAGCTGGGAGGTTTGCAGCCCTTCTAGCACTCCCTGAATCCCTCACCCCCACAGCAGAGGCCTGGAGACTCACAGAGCCCCAGAGGTAAAAAAAAAAAAAAAAGGGGGGGGGTGGACTGGTTAGACCACATCAACCACAGGTCCCTCCACTGGGAAGCTGCAATACTTCTAACACTCCCCGGACCCCACAATGGGCACATCCAAGCATAGAGAGGCCCTAGGAAGTGCCTCAGATGGGAGGCTTGCTACTCTTCTACCTACTTACTGCATCTACCACAAAACCTGCAGGTACAACTCAGCTCTGTGAGTGGACTCCAAGCAGAGGGGAAAGACTGTTCAGGGAAAGACTGCTCTGAGTGAGCACATAGAGTGCTGGAGGTGCAGAGGGAGGACTGGCAGCCTGCAGAGCTGGGAGGAAGATTGGTCTGGAATATTCTTTCTTTGTGATTGTCTTTGGTGTTCGTATTAATGTAATATTGGCCTCATGAAATGTATCCAGAAGGATTCCTTCTCAATGTTTTGAAAGAGTATAAGCAAGCTCGGTATCAGATCATCTTTGAGAGTTTCGAAGAACTCATATGTATGCCATTTGGTTCTGATTTTTGGATGAGTTTTGGTTTTGATTTTTTTGGATGAGTTTTGATTACATTCCAATTTCCTTGCTTATGATTTGTTTCTTCACGTTTTTTTTTTTTCCTTATACAGTTTTGGATGATTGTATACTTCTAAAAATCTGGAAGTCTCTTTTTTTTCTGATATAAGCATAGACTTTCCTGACTTTCTTTTGGTGCCATATATTTGTTGCATTATTATTTCCATCCCTCTACTTTCTAGATTTGTCTTTGGTACATTAGGTGTGTTTCCTGGAGGCATCAGAAAGTTGGATTCTGTTTCCTAATTCAACTATACACTCTGTGTCTTTTTCTTGGTGAACTCAGACCATTAAGATGTAAACAACACTACCAATGTTGTTCTTAGTTTTATGGTTCTATTTAATTCTTTATTGAGTTCTTGGAGTTTGTTTCTCCCTTTGGATTAGAAGTCTTAAGACTTCTATTAGTATTTCTTGAAGAGACATTTGGTTTATGCAAACTTTCTAAAGAATTTCTTTGTCTGAGAATGTCCTCATATTTTTTATCATACTGAAGGAGATCCTTGTAGGATAGAGCACTCTTGCTTACTTTTTATTTTTCTTTAAGTATTCTGATTATATCATTCCATTCTCTTCTCGTCCTAAGTTTTTCCTTAGACATATCTGGTGTTAGATTAATTGATGTTACTTTTTAGGTTATCTGTTTCTTCCCCCTCATCTGCATCATTATTTCTCTATCCCATGGACTCTTGGGAGTTTTTTTATTATGTGTCTTGCTGAAGTTTCTCTTTCATCTAAATAGTTTGGTGTTGTTTTGCTTCTTTATTTTTGTTCATTCTTTTCTTTAAGTTTCTCTTTCACAGTTACCATAAATAGATTCTCAATTCTCTTGTCTCTCTTCTCCCCTCTTGGAATTCCCATTCTTATATTTTATTTCCTCATGATGTTAGGTAATTCTTGAAGTATTTCTTCATTTTTTTCCCTTTGTTTCTCTATTTATTGTCAGTCTTTCTTCTTATCTTTTGCCTTTGTAAAGTTCACTGATTCATTCTTCCATTTGCTTGATTCTGCTCCCAGCTTTCTCCTAATTGATTGTTTCTTCCTATAATTTTATGTTTTCTTGTTTAAAGTTTACATTTCAGTCTTCTGTTCCTTGGTTTTCTTTCTCATAGCATTCATTTCCTCTTATGAGTTTTGTTTGAACTGTTCCCTTTTTTCCCCTATCTTAATCATGATCATCTTTTATTCTATGCATAATGGGAAAGAAAGCTCTTCCATGTTTTTGTGGTTTGATTCTGGGGGGTTGTTTTCTATTTAAGGTGTATTGTTGTCCTGGGTACTTGTTTCACTATTTGTATTTTTTCATCTCCTATTGTTTGCTTTGCATTTGCTCTACTGTAGCTGGTGACTTTGTTGTATATGAGTCTTTCTATTCCACTGTTCTTGGCATTTACTGCATGGTAGGCACAGCTATTGGGGTCTTGTATGAACTGGGGTGGTGCTAGAGCCTCCCCTGAAGCACTTTCAGATCTTGTTCTGGTGGCTGGGAAGGCTGGGTGTGGGATCTTGGGCAGTTGCCCAGGGCCTGTTCCTGGTAACCAGAATGAGAAAAGATTTTTGAACAGAAAGGGGCCCATGTGACATGGACTGGGGTTTTGTGTCTGCTCCCAAGGCAACGGTGACTGAAATCTGAATGGGATGTACTTCCCAGGTGTAACAGGAAGACCATGGTGAAAATTTAGGCCTTGCAAAACCCCAATGGAACTTGTGTCTGCTCTGAAGAAGTTGGTGCCTGAACCTGGAGTTAGGCATGCCTATTCTAGGGTGGCTGAGGGTCCCTGATGTACAGTGCTTCAGAGCTGGGTTTGGGCACTGGTTTGCTTGGACACACTGGAGGTTGAGAAATGAATGGAATGTATTCACTGAGTGTAGCTGGTATACAGTGAAAATCTCTGTTTTGAAAGGCATAAACTGGGGCTTGTATCTGCTTCTAAGGTATTGATGACTTGAGTGCTGAATCTCTTTTTTGTGGTGCATTGTGTATCCAGGGCACTTTGTAAGTCTATATATGTTTCAGTAATGTTTGTTCTTTGAAGAAAGCCATTGAAATTTTTTTTTGGGATTTAACTGAACTTGTAATTTACTTTTTGTAGAATAGCCACTATGAAAATGTTGAATCTTCACATCCATGAACAGGGAGCATCTTTCCATTTCTTTTTGCCTTCTTCTCTCTTTAACAATCTTATAGTTCTCATTGTAAGTCCTCCACGTCCTTTGTTAGATTTACTCCTAGGTGTTTAAAATTTTTTGTGTTTAATTGTAAAGGGGATAATTTTCTTAATTTCTTCTTTTAGCTCATTGTATATATAAATGAAAACAACAGATTTCTGTATATTTTCTTTATAATATTTATAATCTACCATCTTATTGAACTGGTTGATTTTTTCAATTAGATTTCCAGTGGTGTCTTTTGGGTTCTCCATGTATATTATCTTTGATGTCTGCAAAGAGTTATAGCTCTTCTTCCCCCCCCCACCCCCGATTTACATTCCTTTCATATCTTTTTCTTTCCTAATTGCTTTAGCTATGATTTCCAATACTATGATGAATAGCAGTGGTTAGAGTGGACATCTTCTTGTACCACATCTTAGTCAAAGGCTTTTATTATCTGTGATTTTGTTATATATGGCCCTTATTATCTTAATATATGTTCCCACTCTCCCCAAGTTTTCAAGAGTAGCCAAATAGATGAAATTTGAATCTTTTGAATTACTTTCTCAGTATCTATTGATTTTTATTAATGTAGTGAATTATATTGATTTTTGGATGTTGAACATCCGGTATCCCTAGTATAAACCCTACTTGGTTATGGAGTATAATCCTTTTAATGTAATATTAAATTGTGTTTGCTAACATTTTATTGAGGATATTTTCATTTGCCTTTATTAATGAAATTGATCTATAATTTTCTTTTTTTGTTCTCTGTTTGGTTTTGTCATTAGAGTAATGTTAACCTTGAAGTGTTTCTCTCAATTTTTTGTAAGAGAGAGTGATGGGTATTAGTTCACTTTGAAGGTTTGGTAGAATTCACTTGTGAAGCCATCTGTCCTGGAATTTTTATATTTTGGGAGAGCTTTGATTACTGTTTCAGTTCCCTTGCTTGTGATTGGTCTGTTAAGGTTTTCTAGTATTCCTTATTCAGTCTCAGATTGTTACATTTATGGAGAGATCAAGGGGTTAGAACATAAACAAGGATACAATAGCCTTAGTCAAAGAATTTGACCACATGGGCCTAATAGACAGCTATAGGGTGCTGAACTCCCCAAAAGCAGAATACACATTTTTCTTAAGTTCACATAGGGCATTCTCCAGTATTAACAACATGCTGGGTCAAAGATAAGTTTCAACAAATTCATGAAAATCATACCAAGCATCTTCTCTTACATAAATGTGTCAAACTAGAAACCAACTACAAAAAAAAAAAAAAAAAAAAAGACATGGAAAACCCCTAACACATAGGGACTGGATACCCTGCTACTGAAAGACTATTTAATTTATGAGGAAATTAAAGAATAAGTCAAAAAATTTCTCAAGATAAGTGACAAATCAGAGACAAGTTCTAGACTCAGAAATGCCATACTAAGAGGGATGCACATAGAAATATAGGCCTACACCAAGAAATAAGAGTGAGTTCAAATATATAGCTTTGCCTCTCATCTTTAGGAACTAGAAAAAGAAGAATGAAACCAAATGCCAGAAGAACAAAAATTAGAGCAAAAAATAAAGTAGAAATAAAAATATTATCCAAAGATGAACAAAAAACTATTTCATTGAAATACAAACAAACAAAAATGTTCATACATCTAAAGGAAATAAGAGAGTTCCTTTTTCTCCACATTCTCATCAACATTTGTTGTTGTTAGTTATTTTAATAAGTATCATTCTCACTGGTGTGTAATGGTACCTCATTGTGTTTTTAATTTGCATCTCCCTTATCACAATGATTTTGAATATTTTTTTTCTTATTTATGATATATTTATTTATGTATACAGAACTGGGGTACAGGCCAGAGGTACAGTGGTGGTGAGAGGATTCACCAGAAACAGAGTGAGGAGCAGAACAGGCAGATCGACAAAGTACACTGCTGAGGGGAGCAGCAGGTGGGTCAGGAGAGGTCCCCCACACCATGTGGGTCACCTCCAGGGTGGGGATCAAACTTGCACTGAAGCGGCTGAGCCCAGCTTGCAGTGCTGCGCTCCAACCCAATGCACCACCAGGGAGGGCCCTGAACATTTTTTTTCTATGTCTATTTGCTGTCCTCATTTCCTCTTTGGAGAAGTGTCATTTTAGCTCTGCTGCCTATTTTTTGGTGGGGTTGTCCACTTTATTTTTTTGAGTTTCATCAGCTCTTTGTATATCTTTGTGATCAGTCTTTGTCATTAGTACTGTGCAAAATTTTCTCATAATCATTGGGGTGTATCTGTTTTGTGTACTGTCTCTTTTGCTGTACAGAAGAGAAAATTGAAATACATGTGTTCAGAAACATAAGAGAAATTACAACCAACAATGCAGAAACTACAGAATTTAAAAACAAACTATGAATATTTTCATCCTAACAAATTCAATAATCTAGAAGAGACAGACAGCATATGTAATTTTTTCCATTGCGTATGTTTCAATACCATGAATATCCTAACATTTTGATTATCATTTTAACTCTGATGTTTGCATAGTTTTGAACTGCTATCAATACCATTTTTAGTTTTTATTTTAAAGATTTACTTATTCATGCATATAAGAGTTGGGTACAAACCAGAGGTGTAGGGGTTGGGAGGACTCATCAGAGACACAATGTGGAGCAAATCAGGCAGATTTACTGAGATATACTGCCAAAGGGAGTAGTGGGAAAGACAGAAAGGGGTCTGCTGTGCCATGTGGGTCAGCTCCCTGGCCTGGGATTGAACTCTTGCTGTAGTGACTGCAGACAGCCTCATAGTGTTGTGGCTTAACCTATTGCACAACCAGAAAGATCTTCAAGACCGTTTCTATAAACATTATTTTACATGCCTTTGGTGACAATAAGAAAATACTTATGTTTGTATTAATCTAAGCTTGAAATTGTGGTCCTTTAATAATATATTTACATTCAGTTTTAAGAGATATTGCGAAGTAGTTTTTCAAAGAGGTTGTTTCATTTTTCACTCCCACCAGGAATTATTGAATGCTCTGATATCCATATCTCACGTTTATTGGCTGTCTTCTGTCTTTTTCATGTTAGTCAGTCTGGTAAGTGTATAGTGGTATCGCATAATGGCTTAATCTCACTTTGCATTCTCCTGATTTTTCTATTTTAATTAGTTGTTTGGATATCCTCTTGGGAAATATGTTTATCTTTTATTTTTATTTTGCTTGATTTATTATAATTTTCTTTTTGACTTGTAGTTGTTTACATTCCTAAATGAATTTTTTACATGTATCTTGTCTCTGTTCTGTAGTTTGCCTTTATATATATATTTTGTCTTTTAATAAAATAGTATCTTCATAAAATCAAATTTTTATTGACGTAATATTGGTTTACAACAATGTATATGTCTTAGGAGTATAGTTTCACACACTTTCAAACGTATGTTCTTCTAAACCCACCACCAAAGCACCCATAAACCTTGACAATAGTCTGTTGGGAACCCCTATATTTGCTCTTAATCCCAGCCCTCCCCTTCTGACATCTAGACTTCTCAAGTCACATTTTTAGGGTTTGGTTTGGTCTTTTGTTTTGTTTTTTATATTCAGCAACTGAGTGAAATTATCTGTCATTTGTCTTTCTCTTCTCTTCCTGCCTTGTTTTACTTAACATAATACTCTACAATTCTATTCACATTTTCACATATGGCAATATTTTTTCTCTTTTTTAGTAGAGTGAAAGTAGTATTCCACTGGATAGATATACCATCTCTTCTTAATCCACTTTTCTGTCATTTTGCAAAAAGTTTGTTTACATAGCTTGGCTATTGCAATGAGTGTTATAATGAAAATAGAAGAGCAAGTACCCTTTTGAATTACTATTTTGATATCTTTTTAGGTAGATGTCTTGAATTGGGATTGATGTATAATAATCTTTCTATTGTTAGTTTCTTAAGTAGTCTCTTTATTGTTTTCTTTCTTTTTATCCATTGAGGCTATCATTTGCATTCCCATTAACTTGTACAAGAGTTCTTTTTTTCAATATATCATTAACAACACTTAGGGTGGTGTGTGTGTGTGTGTGTATTTGATATGGAGCCATTCTCATTAGAGTGAGGTGGCATTTCATTACAGGCATTTACCTGACAATAAGTGATGGTGAGCATTTTCATGTTTCACTTGGCAATCTGTCTCCCTCAGGGGAATATCTATTTATTATTATCTGTATTATTGTTGTTGTTGTGAACTTGCATATTTTTAAAATTATGATTTAGGTTGAGCACATTTTTATTATATTTGGAGTTAATTTAAACTTTCCACTCTATGATTTTCCTATTCATATCCTTTGTACATTATTTGTTTGATTGATAATCAGTTTTTGAATAAAACCTGTATATATTTAAGATATACAACACAGTAATTTGTCATACATGTACACAAATGCATGATTACTACAGTCACTCCAGTTAATATAGCTACCTACTTTTGTGTGAGGAGAGCCACCTCAGATCTACTCTCTGGGCAAATTTGCAATATTGAAAACAGTATTATTAACTGAAGTCATAATGCTACACATTACATTTTTAAATGTACTCATGTTAAATAACTGCAAATTTGTATTACATGATAAATATCTTCCCATTCTCCCCATCTCCTCATTCCTAGAAGAACTTAATCCCTGGTTCTACTCTGCCTTTCTAAATATTCAACTTTCTTAGTTTCCACATCTAAGTAAAATGCAATATTTTTTCTTTCTGGGATTAGGCTCTATTACTAAACATACTCTCTGAATGAATATATTAATCAAAACATTTAATATTATTTTTCTACTACAGATAAATAGACAAATTCTTTTGATTTTCTGGATACAAAACCCAAACCTGTTTATTTTTTATTGTTTTTATTTTTAAAAAGTTATATTCTGACAGATATTGCCTATACAATATCCATTTCTTCTTTCTTAGTTGATGAATCCCATCTTTATTCCAAGCATCAATATGTTTAGTGAAATATAATCACCCAGCTTCCCTAACAGATAGGATAAATGCTAACTTTCCAGTCACTTATGTTTCAAGCCAGACACTCTTTTGTTCTGACACTGAAACAACAGAGCCAGAACTTCCTATTCACCAACTTAATTTCCTGATTGGAAACAGAAATCATCTGTGTTTTATGTTCTTTTTACCATTACTCCATCTTACTTCTCATGCAGGAAATACTAGACAATGCTAAAACCCTGTAATGTTATAAACAATAGATCTAGACATGTCAGGCAACTAATATAAATATATAAATCCAGTCAAGATCCAGTAACATAGAGAAGTCTGTGATGAATAGAGGAAATGTGCATAGCTTAAAGCATTAGTGGTCTGTTTTAAATGAGCTATTTTGGTCAAATAATTCAAGTTAATGGGCTTTATTCATTTAGCACAATCAACCTACAACCTTATTCTTCTCTGTGCTAAGCATTATGCAAGATGCTATAGGGAATATTTTGAAATGTAGCTTGTGCCTCCAAAATGTCATTTACTGTGGGTAGTGAAATGAATAGATATGAGTCATATTCATTAACACACAATACTATATATTTATCTACTAAGATGTCCAGTGTTGACTGTACATATTGTAAATGTTTTTGAAACATGGATGAGAAAAGTAAGAAAATTAGTAATTTTATAGAGGATATATGCCTTCATATATCCTCTATATATATGAGGTATGGAAAAACTATTTTTCCCTTTTTAAAATGGTTTAATGTATTCATTATGTCATCCTTCATTTTTATACAGTATATGGTTTTCCCATGAAACTCCCACCACCTGTTCACCTGTGCGCCATCACCATCCCTGTCTTGGTCTTTCTTCCTCTTTCTCCCCTACAGAATGTCTCTGATCTATAATTGCCTGATGATTTTGATTTTAACTTTATTATAGTTAATTTTTCTTCTGATTCCTTTTTTGTTTTCTCTATATTCTTCCTATAAGTGAGACCAAGAATGGATAGAATTTGGACAGCTAAAAAACAATTGAAAGAACACTGAAAGCCAGAAATGGAGAGGGAAATAAAGACACTAATACTGGAATGAGCTCAGTGTGTGTGTGTGTGTGTGTGTGTGTGAGAGAGAGAGAGAGAGAGAGAGAGAGAGAGAGAGAGAGAGAGAGAGAGAGAGAGAGAGAGAGAGAAAATAGATATTACCTATGGAGGAAAAAATAGGCAAAAAATTTAGCAGTTAGAGGAATGCTAGCAATTATATTTAAATAGATATGGTGAGACTAGGTTCTGGATGAGCTTAGATAGTTAGGATTCTAGGTAGAATGGAGAACATAAAACTTATGAAAACTAAAGAACATTGAGGACAAAAATGTGACACAAAATAAAGAAGCATAATGAGAAAAACAGTCAGGAAGTTTAAGGAGAAAACAACAATGAATACTATCCTCAGGGAACTAACTCTGCCATTCATTCATCCATTCACTGTTTTATGCATGCAATAAAAATTTGATAAGCATTTATTATTTTCCAAGGACTAAACTAGGTCCTGGAATTACAATTGTAAAAATAAAACAAAAATAAATAGGACCATGCAATTTTCTTAGATGGACTACAGTGAGAAAACCTCCAAATATCTACAAGATTCCCATTTTGACTAGCTGTGCTTAAAACAACCTAAAATCATGCAATGAGAACATCCACTGAAAGAATATTTAATACATTCTGGAAGTGTTATTTGATGCGACTGGATGACAGAAAGGTATATGCAACAGGAAAGACAAAACAACATATTATTTAGTTGTAGATAATAAAGTTGAAACCACAATAATGAAATCTAATACTCTATGGCTACAAAATGGAGACTGAAAAACCACTAATCTTTTCACATACAAGCAGTGCCATTAAAAAATATAAGTGAAAGAAATTCCAGTTACAATTAAGAAATAAACTTTACTCAGCTTACTCCTCAAATGGAAGGTTTCAGAATCTGAAACATTCACTAAAAATACACTGATCACCTTGTAGTTTAAGAGGGGTTAGTGTTGGCTTGCATATGTGTGCCAACATTGAGGGACTTAAGCCTAGAGCTAATACCTAGCTCCAGGATGGAAGAACTGACTAAAACAGAGTTCACTCATAGAAATGTATGACTTAATTTGTGTATTATTTCCTCAGATTTTTTAATTGAAGTATTACTGGAATATAATATATATTGTATGTTTCAGGTATACAACATTTTAAGTTAATATTTCTATATACCAGTTTACATTCACCACTAAAATTTCAGTTCTATCCTTCACTATACAATTGACCCCTTTTACCTGATTTGTCAAGCCTTCTAGCCCCATTATTCTAGTAAACACTAATTTAATCTTATAGGACCTTTTAAATTTACGCTCTCCTCTGCTTGACTAATGAGAAAATCTGTTTGGTTATGGACATGTTCATTTCATATTAACTTGTAAAGAGACATTATTCTTTATGATTTTGCCTAATGCAATTAAATATTGTATTGACTTGTGAAAGCTTATAATTATATGTATTAAATAAACTATCAGCAAAGACAAAAAATAAACTTTAGATGTATATAAAATCTATGAAAAAACTGTAAAGTCAACTGAAAAACATAAGAGAACTGTTAATAAGTAGTACGAAATACCAGTTCTTGGTTAAGATAAGTAAAAATTATAAAGGTTTCTCCTTGAATTAGCTTCTAAGTTTAAAGTGTCCAAAACAAGCTTCTAAACTATGTTTAGCTTAAGTTCCAATTGTGCTTGGAAGGCTTTTGGCACAATATTCAGTCACATTTGTAGAAAAAAAAAATTACTAGATTGAATTATGGATACACTTTAGTAGAATTCAACTTATAGAAATTATTGAGTTGTTTTAGTAATGCTTTCTGAGTTGATTACAAATTATTTGTATTTAGTTTAGTATTTTGAGTTAGCAGGATTATATGCAATTGAACTTTACTAATTTTCCTTTAAACAAATGTGTCTCTAAACATTCTGTAGAGAATCTATTATCTGTAAAAAGTTTCAAGAAATATAAGTCTGTTCTGCTGAATTGTTTAAAAGTTGAGAACTCCATGCTCCAGAATTTCATTTAATTTTTTTTAATATTCATTGCAACATCCTTCATTTCTGTACAATGTATGGTTTCCCCATGAAATTCCCACCACCACTTCTTCCATGAACCAACACCATAGTCCTTGTTCTCTTCCCTCTTCTCCTGGTCCTTTCCCTCTTCCTCCTCTACAGAATGTATCTTATATATAGTTGTCTGATGATTTTAATTTTACTTTACTATAGTTACTTCTTTTTGTCTTATCCAGTTTGCTCCTGAATTTTAAATGAAATTCTTTTTCATTCTTGCTGTCTGTAATTCTTAGGATGCTCAATGTCTATGGGCTGGTAATAAAAATTACCAGTAAGGATTTTTTTAATTAAATAAGATTCTGAAGACCAATGGATAGAAAATGCCACTTGAAAGTAACATTTCAGAATATTATAGTTTTAGGATTTATCTCCAGAATTATTTACAGTCATATTTATGAACACATCAATATTTCTATTATTACTACTTTTTACAGCATTTACACATTCGACTCTATACTATCTAAAAAGCTAAAATTGCATTTGATAAATCCAAAGAGCGTAATAGCATCAAAATTAATTTCAATAATGTATTAAGGCAACACAACAAAGAGATGTTGGTTGGAAAGAATGGAATGCAATGGTGCATTTGACTAACACCCTTCTACGCTTGAGTGTTATGGTCTGGTGATATTGCCTAGCTAATGTTAATGAAATGCAAACCATTAGGTATATTTTTGATACTAAAACTAACAATTTTTTCTCTAGGAAAAAATTCAAGGATGACATCTATTTTTTTTTTAAGATTTATTT
Organism: Condylura cristata; assembly: GCF_000260355.1. Taxonomy (NCBI): domain Eukaryota; kingdom Metazoa; phylum Chordata; class Mammalia; order Eulipotyphla; family Talpidae; genus Condylura; species Condylura cristata. Next base: position 63,057,759 of record NW_004567108.1, on the reverse strand, counting down.
ATTTATACATACAGAACTGGGTACAGGCCAGAGGTGCGGGGCGGTGAGAGGATTCACCAAAGACAGAGTGGGGAGCAGAACAAGCAGAACCACGAAGTACATTGCTGAGGGGAGCAGTGGACAGGTCAGGAGAGGTCTGCCTCGCCATGTGGAGCTCCTCCGGGGCAGGTGGGAATCGAACTCATCTGAAGTGGCTTAAGCTTCTTAGTGCAATGCTTTAACCCGCTGCGCCACCAGGGAAGGCCCTCTTTCCTATTTTTAAGGAAATGGCCTTGACGTCAATTTTTAAAAATAAAATGTATATAGGGCCCTCCCTGGTAGCACAGCGGGTTAAAGCACTGAACTAACATAACAGAAAACCTCCACATAGATTTAAGATTCAAGCCCCATCACTAAGAGGGTGGACTAGAAGCTCAATGGATTCTTAAGCCTGTACATAAAAAGCCTAGAGTATCTGAAAAATATACTAGAGTATATGAAAAGTTTCTGAGAAATACATCTTTCTTAAATACTTTTAATTTCACTATTAGGATTCTTTCTCTAATCTTTATCAAATTAGTAAACAGGCAATAATTTTCAGGAAAAAGCTTTTTTGAAAGAAAGAATAAACAATTTTTGACATTTAATATGCTAATTAGAAAACCATGGCTTGGTGGAGATATACCACAGATGGGATTATGGTTGCTTCTCAGCAGTACAGGCTTACTGATTAACAGTAGCTGGGGAAAAAAATGCCAGGGGATTGTTAGGGATTTATTACAGCATGCCACACAGCATCATGAAGCATGATTTATTTTCCTTCACATAAAATGAAAACAATTTATTCTATTACTATATTCTACTTTACTTATGAGTAAGATTTAATCTTATTTCAATGAATGAATTAAGGTAAGTAGTGGGAACTGAATAGAAAAACTGACACTTTCTATAATTCCATTAGAGCACAACACTCTATAGAGTCAAATAAATGCTTTCAAAGAATTTCTTCTCTTAGTTGTGCTTATAGTTTGCAGTGTGTGAATTAATTAAAATAATAATGATCTACTGAGAATCATAATGGTATATTATGGGTAGAGTTTTGACAATATAAAATGAATAACTAATAAGCATTCTCTCATGGGATGTTCAAGTTAGTCAGAGACATGTAACAAAACAATTCAGCACTATGCGAAGTTTTATAGTTTAAGAATCTGTCAGAACAAGTGTATTTATGTTTACTTTCAATAAGATTAAAGAATAAAATTTAATATAATGAAAAAATTCAAAGGCATAAACCTACATAGAAAAAAAATTCAAGAATTAATTATGGCAATAAAATTTACAAAGATGAAACACAGGTGAATGAGTAGTGAATAACTTTGCAAACCTGAATATCATAAATTTAGAATTTCTGGGCCCTCCCTGGTGGTGCAGCAGGTTAAAGCACAGCACTAAGAAGCTAAAGCCATTTCCACATGAGTTCGATTCCCGCCTGCCCTGGAGGTGACCACATGGTGTGGCAGACCTCTCCTGACCTGCCCGCTGCTCCCCTCAGCAGTGTGCTTCGTTGATCTGCCTGTGCTGTTCCCCACTCTGTCTTTGGTGAAGCCTCTCACCGCCCCTGAGCCTCTGGCCTGTACCCCAGTTCTGTATGCACAAATAAGTAAATCTTTAAAAAAAAAATTTAGAATTTCTTCAAAGGTTCCCATGTGTGCAGCAATATCAGAATTCCCTGTTTTACACTCCCTGTTCTGGAAAGCTGATAAAACACAGGCAGTTCATATTCACCATAAAAGTCTGATTCACTAAAATATTTTGATGGTTGTTTATAGCTTTTCAGAAAGGGTAGGTAAATATTTATGTGCAAAAATTTATATACATGGCAGAAAGAAAAATATATGATTCCATTGCCTTGAGTAATTCTCTTGCCTATTAAGAGTCAAGGTATATGTGTTGTGAAACATATTTCAACTTGATCTTGTAAATCCCTAAAAATTCACAAAAACCTCATTACAATATAGCAATCAAAAGCAAAGGGGGAAATGTAAGGTCAAAATGGTATTGTGAAAAATTAACAAGATTTTTACAGAGATTAGACATATTACCCATGTCTCATCTGAGTATAAAGTTGTCTCCCTTGAAAATGTTTATAAATAGGTAATGAGATTTCTGATTACATAAAATAATGGAGCTGGTTGGAACTCACACATGACATGAATAGTTGGACATGAAATTGGAAGAGTATAGAAAAGGCTTCTACATTCCAAGTTTGACAATTCTTTTTTCATAGCCTGATGCTATGCAAAACATGTTGGTACAGCTGCAATCAGGCTGCAAATTCAATATATAATAATTCATAGTTTTTTATATACAAGCAATTAACAAACAAAAGAATGAAGAAAATAATTCCATTTATACTTCCTTCAAAAAAGGATACTTAAGAATCAATGTGGCAAAAGAAGCTAAAATATATATACAATGAAAAATACAAGATATTATTAAAGGCTCCAAGTAGCAATTTATGGAGGTAAAAGCTATTCCATGTTCATGGATCAAAGAGTCAATAAAAACAAAGTGACTGTGTTGTCTAAAATGATTACAAATTTAATGCAATCCTCATAAAAAAATATCCCAGTAACATTTTTCAAGTAAACTGAACAAAAATATTGAAACGTATATGGAACCACAAAATACTCTAATATTAAGAACAACCTTAAGAAAAAGTAAAAGAGGTGAGGAGCATCATGGTGAGTACACCAGCATTCTCACCTTCAGCCACATTGCCTACCCAGCCCTGGAGAGCCAATCAGCCAGAGGACCACAATAAGGAGCTACAGAAAAGGTCCAAGCATCACCATAAACCCCACAAATCACCAGCTGCCTTGTGTACCAATCAGTAAATGTCCAGAACAGTGGAAAAAAAGAAGCCAGACACAACAGAAGCCTCAACTAAAAGCAAAACCAAAGCAAACAACTAGGAAAAGGGGGAAAAAATGGCCAAACAAATCCTCAGGGGCACAATATGCCCCAAAGAGAGAAACAATCCAGAATCAAACAACAACATGGAAGAGTTTTTTTTTTTTTTTTTACCAACCATAAATAGAATCCAAAAGTGTTATGATTAAGAAAATTTTAAAAATGGAACAATACAAAGAAAACTCAGAAAAGAGTTCAAAGATGTACAAGAAAACTCAAAAAAGAAAATATTATCAGAACCACAGTCAAGAAATATAACACATCAAATTGAAACTTTAGATAAGAAATAATTGGATCATTATTTCAAGATCAGTGGAGAAGATTTTAACATTTCTGTAAAAGTAAAGGAAGTAGAATAAGCTAAAGGGAACAAATCAATGGACTCAAAGATGTAAATGAGGAAAGAATCTGAATTTAAAAAGGAAAAGAGATACATTGTGAGTAAAATGAACCAAGACTTCAGGAATTATATGAGAACACAAAGACAGAAAATTTAAGAATCATAGGTTTTCAGAAGGAGAAGAGAGAGGAGAACTGAAACAATTATTTAAAGAGATAATAGAAGAAAACTTCCCAAGCTTGAAAAGAGTAATGAATATAGCTCTAAGGGAGGCTAACAGAACACCAAGAAACCTAAATAATAGTCAGCCTACAGTAAGATATATATTATTAAACCTTTGAAGAGTCTAACAAGGAAAAAATAATGAAACTGATGAGGAGAATAAAGCAGATAGTCTATAAATGAATCATAATTAGGCTAAGACTTCTCTGAAGAAACACTACAGGCAAGAAGAGATTGGAGGGACATATTCAAAATATTCCAAGATTTAAAAAAAAAAAAACCTTCCAGCCAAGAATATTGTATATTGCAAGATTGCCTTTTAGATACAGTGAAGAAATAAAAGTCTTCTTAGACATACAGAATTTCCCAACCACTAAACCTCACCCCCAAGAAACATTAAAAGAAGCTTTGTTTTTAACTAAAAGAGAGAAATAAACATGAAGAACTGGACAAATAATTAAAAAGAACCATTAAAAATGGGGGGGAGCACAAAATGCTGTAAAAATAAACTATTATATTATTTTTTTAAATAATAAAAAAAATGGAGGGCATATGATAGTAACAGAACTCCACATATCAGTAACCACTCTAAATGCTAATGGACAGAAGTCACCAATAAAAAAATATCACAGATTAGCTAGTTGGATTAGGAAACATAATTCAATCTTCTGGTGATTTTAGGAAGCACACCTAGATTCCAAGAAAAGAAACAGACTGAACATAAAGGGATGGGAAACAATTCTACAAGGAAATTGTACACAAAGAAAGGCAAGAACAGCCATATTACATCTAATAAAATAGACTCCCAGCTTAAAAAATAATAAAAAGCACAGAGATGGACACAATATAAGTAACAAGGTGCAACAAATCAGAAGAACATACCAATCATTAAAGAAATATGTAAGATAATTACCAGCAAAGCAGACATTGGAGAAAATGTATATAGATAGAGTCTTCAATTCCCCACTCTCACGAAAAACAAGAAGTTGACAAGATCAGCAAGACAGGAAATAAACAAGGAGCCAATTACCCTAAACAAAGAACTAGACAGCATCTGTTTAATAATATATTTATAGAACACTATACACCCCCAAAAGTCAAATATATACATTTTCATGTGTATATGGGTTATTTTCCTGGATTGACAGAATACTGTTTTACAAATATTAAAAGTACATCAACATGGAAATCATACCAAGCATCTTCTCTGACCATAAAGGTATTGAACTATAATAAAGAAAATCAACTACATAAAGAAAACAAGTACTCTGATGGAAATCTATGTACACTGAATGACCACTGGGTTAATGAAGAAATCCAAGAGCTCAAAAAAAAAAAAAAAAAAAAAAAACCTGAAACAAATGAAAAGGAAGACACACCTAACAAAACATATAATATGGAACACAGCAAATGCAGTGCTAAAGGGACATGGAATTCAGGCATAAAGAACCTGGCCTCTCATCTCAAGGAACTAAGAAGGGGAAAATAAAAAAAAAAATCTGAAAGCAAGTAGGGGAGGAAATAATAAAAATTAGGGTAGAAAAACATTAAATAAAAATTTAAAAGACTGGTTTTTTCATAAAACAACAAATGAACAAAATTCAACCTAGATTTAGAAAAAGGAAGAAAAATCAAATAAACAAAATTCAACCTAGATTTAGAAAAAGGAAGAAAAATCAAATAAACAGTATCAAAAGTTAAAGAGGAAGTTACAGTAGACACTATAGAAATTAAGATGATAATACAAAGTTACTATGAATATTGATATGCAAATAAATTTGACAACCTATATAAAATAGACAGATTATTGGAATTGTGCAGTCAACCAAGACTGAGTAAGGAAGACATAGAAAAGGTGAACAAACAAATCACAAGCATGGAAATTGGAACACTAATCAAAAGTGAGTTCCATCAGTCTCAAAGATGTTTATGGTGCCAACATCACTAATATCAAAACCAAAGACAACACAAAGAAAAAAAAAACGACATAATAACTGTAATAAACCCAGATTCAAAAATACTCTAAAAATTTTTTTACCAAATCAATTCCAACAATGTATTATAGAAATAATTCACCATGACCATAGGGATCTATACCATGAACATTAAGATAGCTAAACATCAGAAAACCAATGTAATTCACCATGTCAACAAAAAGGAAAATAAAAATTCATGTGACTATAACAATAGATGTTGAGAAAGCATTTGATAAGATTCAGCTTTCTTTTTGATGAAAACCTTTGGAAAACTGGAGTTAGATGTAAAATATGATAATATAATAAAAGTTGTAGATGACAAACCCACAGCTAGGACCATTCTTAATGGAGAAAAACTGAAAACCTTTCCAGTGACATCTGATACGAGACAAGGATGTCCACTTTTACTACAACTATTCCAGATAATATTAGAAATACCAGCTAGAGAAATTTTTATGCAAGGAAAAGCTATAAAAATGAACCCAAATGGGGAAAGAAAAAGCAAAGCTATCATTTGCAGATAGTATGATAATATACATAGAGAATTTCAAAGACTGTTATAGCAATGAACTAAACGATCTAGACTGTTCATCAAAGTGGCAGGATACAAAACCAACACATAACAATCAGTTCCCTTCTTACATGCAAAACAATGAGTTAGAAGAAGGAGAAATTAAGGAAGCTGTTAAATTTACAATCTCATAAGGCAAAAACCTGGGGATAAACCTAACAAAGGAGCTAGTGGACACTTCACAAGAAAAACTATAAAGCACTGTTTAAAAAAATAGAAGACACAAAGAAATGGAAAGATATACCCTGTTCATGGACTAGAAGTATCAACATTGTCAAAATTGCCATCCTACCAAAGGCAAATTGCAGAGTCAATGTAATCCTAATAAAGATCCCAATGGCATTCTTGAAAGAAATAGAACAAATTTACTGAAATTATAAAGAATCACAGAAAACCCTGAATAGCCAGAGCTCTCCTGGCTATTGGCCCTCTTCTGGCCAAAAGGGAAAAAATGAACTATCACACTTCCATATTTTAGACTATAATTTGAAGTCATAATAATTAAACCATCAATTTCTGGAACAATAACAGACACACAAACCAGTGGAATCAATTTGAGAGCCCAGGAATCAAGCCACAAATATGAGGGCAATTAGTCTACAATAAAGGAGTAAAGTTTATAAATGGATCAAGGAAAGCCTCTTCAACAAATAATGCTGGGAAAATTGGACTACCACATGGTCCCCCCAAAAAACAAGACCATTATTTCATGCCATACATAAAAATCAACCCAAAATACATAAAGGACTTTAGTATGACATGAAATTATAAAATACATAGAAGAAAACATAGGCAGAACACTGTATGAAAAAAACTTCTGAAACATCTTTGCATATTTTTCTCCAGCAGCAAAGAAAACAAAGTTTCTACATCAAAGTTAAAAATCTTCTGTACTATGAAAACAACAGAAAACTAAATGAAGAGACACCATAATGAATGGAGAAAATGTGTGTGCACCATATATATGACAAAGAATTCATACTGTTCAAGGAAAAGAAAATAAACAACCCAGTCATAAAATGAGCATATGAACTAAATAAGCACTTGTCCAAAGTAGACATGCAGATGAATAACAGGCATGTTAAAAAATGTTTATAATCACTTACATCAGGAAAATGCAAATCAAAACCACAATGAGATACCACCTTACACCTGTGAAAATGCACTATTAAAAAAATTCAGAAATAAGAAGTGTTGGCAAGGGAGTGATTATAGAGGAAACCTCTTATTCCTTTAGTGGAAATACAGGCTAGTCTTACCTCTATGAAAAAACATGTGGAAGATGTGGAGTTTCTTCAAAAGTCTAAAAATGGTCTTGCCATATGTTCCAGAAATTTCACTCCTCCTTATGCTCATAAAGAACACAAAAATTCTAGTTCAAAAGAAAATCTGTACTCCCACATATATGTCAATACCATTTACAATAGCCAAGATTTGAACACAATCTAAATGCCCCAGAAGAGATGAGTGAATCAAGAGATACAAGAGAATACTATTCAGCAATGAAAAAAAAAGTAAATAAATAAACTCATGTCGTTTGCAAAATGTAGAGGGCTTGAAAGGATTTTCCTGAATGAAATAATTCAAGACAATGATAAATTCTGGATGGTCTGTTGTATGTGAAATATGGAGACAAATTTTATAACCAACCCTTGAAAACTGACCTTAGATCTGAGGATCAAGTACAGGAGGGTTAAAGTGGAAGGAAAGTGGGAGGGGAGAAAACATAGGATGGGGTGAGATGGAGAAAACAATAGACTATGTAGGAAGATCATGGGTGCCTGGAAATGGAAGAACTATGGTGACCACATCTAAGGGAAGAAAGCCTACACTGTGGAAAAATTGACAACAATGTGAAATGGTGGTACTTCAACAATACATAATAAATATATAATGTATATGTGTGTGAATATGCGTGTGAAAAACAAAAAGGAAAGAAATAAGGGATCACATTACCTAATTTCAAACCTTACTATAAAATCCACAGTATTATAAATAATATGGCATGGGTACAAAATAGAATCATAGACTATGAAACAGAATCAAAAGTACAGAAATAAATCAATGCATATGCCAATATTTAATATATGATAAAACTTCCATGGCTATAAAATGGGGAAAACACTGGAAATTGGAAAGTCATACCTGAAAGAATCAAGTTGGATTACTTGCTAACACAAAAATAAATCACAAGTGTATAAAGATATAAATGTAATATCTGCAATAATATAATATATACAAGAAAACAGTGTTGATACCTTCCATGATATCAACAATAAAGATTTTTGGTAAATCAACCCCAATGGTGAGCGAATCAGAAACAAAAATAAGTACAAGTTAAAAAGATTTTAATCAACAAAAGAAAATAAAAGATGATTAAATAGCAACACTGCTAAATCTGAGAAAATATGCTCATAGCATATTGCTGATAAGGGATTAATACCCAGTATATATTAAAAACAACTCATGCAACATTTTTTTTAAATATCCCAGTTAGCAAATGGAAAACAGATGTGTAGAGATAGTTCACTAGAAAGCATTTCCAGAAGGCCAAGAGATATATGAAAAATGTTCAGAACTTATGATAAGAAAGAAAACAGATATAAACTACAATGAGATACTACCTACAACCATGAGAATAGGACATATTAAAAAGTCTTCTCACAATAAGTGCCATAGGAGATGTGGAGAAAAAGCACGACATAACACTGTTGGTGGGAATATGAACAGGTGAAACCAATATGAACACTAATCTGGATTTATCTTTAAAAAAAATAAAAAAGGAAATACATATGACCTGGCAATCTCACTTTTGGATATACAACCACACATGAATTCATCAACAACAACATCATCAATAAAACCCATTTTTCCCAATAGTCACAGCAGTGTTGTTATAATAACCAAGACATGGAAGCAGCCAAAATCTCCTTCAGTGATTGATTGGATCAAGAAGATGCTGTTCATACACAGCATAAAAAGGATGACATGCAGCTATTTCAACAAAATGAAAGGAATTTCAAAAAAAAGTGCAGCAAAATAAATCAAAATTATAAGAACAAGTCTTGAAAATTCACATATCAGAAAATTCAACAACATAAAACAGTTTTTTTAAAAAAAAAAGTGGGCATCAATATCATTCTTAAAGTTCCGAGGTTAAAGGAGATGGGCAAAGGAAAGGAACAAGGGGACCCAAGGGATGGTTGTGGAGAAAATGAACAATAAAGGCATTACAAAAATCAGTCACTGTTCTGGTTTATTTCATTGCTTCTGAAAGTCAGGCAGCTTCTAAATTCCATGCCAACCATCACTTTGTCCTTATAATGTTTCACTCCTGAAAATCAGTGGTACCCTGCCCATCAAGTTTCCTCAAATTATATAAGGTTAGTTCTTTGTCTTCTTAAGAAAGGAGGTCCTAAAAACACATTACTGTCTTCTTTAATAACTAATAAATATAACTTATAGTCAGATATTTTACTCCACTTTGCAATATTCGATTCAAAGAATAATATAGGAAGTCCAGAAACAGCACTAAATTTATAGATTTAATATGTTATAAAAGCTATATGTCAAAAACCAAAAAAAAAATGGACATTTTAATAGTATATAGTCATGTAGAAAATGAAAAAAATTAGAACATCCACTGTCTACCAGAGTCAATTATATAATTGAAAATTTAAAAATAAAAGTAAATGGGAAGATTTCTTTAGAACCTGGGACTTGGAAGGACCTTTCTAGGACTCACCACTCAGAATTCATAAAATAATAATTAAATTAAAAAGGAACAAACTTCTGATTAGCAATCACTTACCATAAGTAAAATCCAAAGCAAATGACACACTGGGAATGAATATTTGAAACAGATACCATAAGAGCCAATCTCTCTGATCATAAATATCTCTTAAATAAGAAAATATTTCTATATTCTTAAATATAGAAATATAGACAAAATAAAATGAGAGCTCCTAGGAAAAATACAATTATTCTACATATCAAATTATTGAAATTAAACTAAAATATAATTTCTTACTAATGATAACTTCAAAATTCCAAATTTGACAAAATATACTGGTGGTGGCTGAAAGTGGGCAGTTGCTGTATTATTAAGGAGAAAGGTCTTGAAAGAAATCTAAGTATTCCTCAAAATTACAAGTTCAATTACCATTTGACCTAGTTGTTACACTTCTAGGAATCAACCCTAGCACTAAACCATTGCACATACCAAAAGAAAATATGTACAAAGTAGGTATGCATCTCTTAATTATAACATTGTTTATACTAACAAAAGAAAGGAAAAAAATCAAGTTTTCATCAAGGGCACTGTTTACATAAGCTATGATACACTGATATAAAATGTACTCAATACTGTATCAAATTCAGAAGAAACAATCTCAGAACAATTTTATTAGGTTAAAGAAAAGTGGAATTCAGAGTGCTCTAAATATGCTAACATTTCATTGAGCAATAATTTTCAATATATATATATATTTGTATTGCTCTGATTTTTTAAACTTGTGAACATAAAAGAATCATTCAGTGTTGACAAATACAGAAAACAGTAGTTTTATACTTAGTCATATTATTGAACACTTCTCTGTCCTTTCTGTGGCCTACTCTAAACATATTACTAAGCATTCTGGGACCCTCCTCCCTGGTAGAGCAGGCAATAGAATAAAGCTATCTATATAGACATAAAGTCAAAGCCATCTTATATTCTAAGACATGCAGGAATTTGTTACTAGAAAAACTAGCATCCTCCGCTAATAACCAAGGAAGTGCTAAATAATATTTAAATAATGGGGCCTTCCCTGGTGTTGCAGCGGGTGAAAGCATAGCACTAAGAAGCTAAAGCCACTTCAGCATGAGTCTGATCCCCGCCCTGGGAGGTGACCCACAGACCTCTCCTGATCCCTCCATGCTTCCCTCAGCATGTACTATGTTGATCTGCCTGTTCTGCTCCCCACTCTGTCTCTGGTGAATCCTCTCACTGCCTCTGCATCTCTGGCCTTTACCGCAGTTCTGTATGCACAAATAAATCTTAAAAAAAAAAAAAAGAAACAAAATATTTAAATAATGGATACCTACCTTTTGCATCTTGAAGTATATTCTTTATCAATCTCCAAGTATATTTGCTTTCCCCTGAATATAGACAACATAAACATTTCTTTAAATGAAGGTAACTTAGGATATCAAAAAACCTAAACTTATGAAAAAAAGAAGTCTCCCTGTTAAGATTACATTTGACATGATGTCTCATTGTTCCTTTTTTCTTGTGTTCTTGATGCTCTTTAACAATATATATAATCTGAACTCAAACTGATTGTAAAATGCTCAATTATGTAAGAAATTCTAACTTTCAATTGGAATTTTATTTCAGTGAATACTATAATAAGATTTTGTAAAACATTCTTGTACTTTCAAAAATATGCATAATGCTTACATTCCCAAAGTTGAATCTAATGACATGTATCTCAAAATAATGATCTCAAAATAGTGATGTCAGAACTTCATGTCTGAAAAAAAACTTGGACAAATAGAAGTTCTTGCTGTATAAACCACACATGATTGATATGTTTTCTTTTCACATCAGTAAAGAAATATGGGACTATTTTTTCTTCTTTTAGCAACTGACACACTTAGATAACAACTCTGTCGACAATGGCTTTTTAAGAATGTTCCTAGCATAAGCATTTATAGCCATACACTAAATTTATGATTCTAATGTCAATTTGATTCTACGGAAACTCAACTTTATAAAAGAAAAATATAATGCTCTCAAAGGCACCTATGTTATTTGCAATACTGATGCTTATGTTATTTGCAATACTGATTCTTAACTATAATTGCCCTGACACTAGTTATGCTTATGCTGCCTAACCTATTTTACCCCTGTTATGTATTTTCTTTGCTTAATTAAAACTATGGCATATTTGTCATTAAAGACATTGATTTGAAAGATGTAATTATCTCTATATTGGGAGATCTTTGAGATAGATAAAATATCTTAATCTTTTAGAACATGCTTATTTTCCCAAAACTGCTCACAATTGAAACTGTGGTCATTAAAAACTAGCTCCTAAAAAGCTGCACAGGAATTCCCAAGAAGTGTTTTAACTGTCTATGGCAAAGGTTGTTAATACAGATATACCTGAAGAATCAGAATTTATCTCTGATCCATTGAACTACACACAAAGGGAATAAAGCAAATTATACCAGGGTGAGAACATGATGTTGGTACATGTTCTTTCAGGGAATTAAGGTACCAAAAAAAAGTTTGTTTACTAATTTGGGATATACAATGTTTCATAAATTGTAGCCTTAGACATACTATAAGCTTTTTACCTGCATTATAAACAAGCTGTGCATACTTTGCTATTTAGAAGAATTCTGACAAATGAAATCTGAAAAATAAAGCAAAGAAAGATGGGGCACTTCTAGAGCTTCCCACATCTCCAGAACCCACAGCAGAGAACTGAGACTAGGTGCCATTTAGCCATGATCTTAGTGCTTTTTTTTTTAAAGATTTATTTGTGCATACAGAACTGGGGTACAGGCCAGAGACTCATGGGTGGCGAAAGACTTCACCAGAGACAGAGCGGGGAGCAGAACAGGCAGATCGACGAAGTACACTGCTGAGGGGAGCAGCGGGTGGGTCAGGAGAGGTCTGCCACACCATGTGGTCACCTACGGGGCAGGCGGGAATCGAACTCATGCAGAAGTGGTGTCAGCTTTTTAGTGCAGTGCTTTAACCCGCTGCGCCACCAGGGAGGGCCCTTAGTGCTATTTTTAAGGTGTGGCCAACAAGAATAACAAAACCTGGGAGGTAAAAGGAAAACAAACAAATGGTTACATAGGACTCAAACACAGGCCCAATTCCTACAACTCTACAACCACCCAAAGCTAGATAAAAAAATAAATATAACAACTAAATAGGCCAATTACAAGCAAGGAAATTGAAGAAGTAATCAAAACCCTCCCAGGACCAGAGGGATTTACAAATGAATTTTACCAAAAGTTCACAAAAGAACTAGTGTCTATTCTACATAGACTCATCCAAAAAAATTGAAAAAGAAGGAAAACTACCACATACTTTCTATGAAGCCAATATCACACTACTACCAAAAACTAAGAAAGAAACCCCCCCCAAAAAAAATTCAAACCAAACTCCCTAATGAACACCAATGCAAAAATCCTCAACAAAACCCTAGCCAACAGAATCCAAAAATGCATTAAAAGAATAATACACCACGACAAGTGGGCGGTCCAATTTCAGTAAAAACCAGGGACACGCGAAAGGCGGTCAAATAGAACTGACTGTACAAAAGCAGAAAGGGGACTGATTTACTGTGCAGCGATGAGGTTGGACAGCGATGAGGTTGGATTATCTGGGAAGGTTAGAGAACAGCGTTCACAGTCCCATACGGCTGATGATTCAGATGGTGAATCGGAAGATGGACTCACAGGAGAAGAGCTAGAAGTGAGAAAAAACCCTAAATATCAAGGAAGCCATGGCGCCTTCAGCACCAGCCCCTGCCTACAACCCCAGCTGCACTACTGTTCCTTGTCTCTGCATGCAACACAGTAAATTCCTCAGGTGGGAAGAACATGGGGGGCAGAGGGGGTTCTTACTTCCCTGTGGTTGAGCATCCACAAACTCAGGAAAGGTATCACCTTAAATTAGTTAAACAATTAAAGGAGTGTGTGCCTATGGCCCACAAGCTGCATTCACAATTTCAATGGTTGAGTCAATAGGAGGACTCAATTTGGCCCCTCGTGATTGGGAAAATGTGGCCAGAGCCATCCTCTTGGGTGGCCAATACTTGATGAGGAAAACCACTTGGTAGGAGCTTTGTTTAGATACCGCTAGGAGAAATGCAGATGCAGGCAATCCAGGGTGGAATCTAGACATGATGATGGGACGAGGTAATTTTGATGATATTCAGGCACAGATCAGGTACCCTCCTGCTGTTTACCTACAAATTGCAGCTGCGGCTGTTAAGGCCTGGAAGACCATACAAGGCGCTGGGGACCTACAGGGCCAGTTATCAAAAGTAATACAGGGGCCAAATGAGCCCTATTCAGAATTTGTGGACCGTTTGCCAGAATTTGGAAACCTTAAATATGTACATGTTTCGATTGATACCTTCTCTGGAGTCATTATGGCCACTCCATATACAGGTGAAAAGGTTATTCATGTGATTCAACATTGCCTCCACACCTTTGCCTGCTGGGGGCCCCCAAAACTGATCAAAACTGATAATGGCCCTGCATATACGTCCAAGGGCTTTTAAACCTTTGCCCATGTCTTTGGAATTCAATTGGTGACTGGGATTGCATATAACCCCCAAGGTCAGGGTATCGTGGAATGAGCTCACCTTACCCTAAAAACTTGTTTACAAAAACAAAAGGGGGGAATTGGGGTATTCTATAGAACCCCCCAATAGAAAATTAATCTTGCCCTCTTTATTTTAAATTTTCTAACATTAGATAACAGTGGCCGGTCAGCGGCTGAGCGTCATTACTCTCCAGCCCTGCTTCAAGAGCACTTTGTATTATGGAAAGACATCTTGATAGGTGTATGGCAAGGCCCGGACTCCGTTCTACCCTGGGTCCGGGGATCAGTTTGTGTCTTCCCACAGGACCAGAGTGGCCCGGTGTGGGTACCCGAATGTCTGATCCGTACCTCTGCAGCACCTGCAGGAACACAGAAGTATGACTCCACTCCTCCTTCTCCTGACGCTCCTGCCCTGGACTTCAACTCTGCCCCTCCCGTGGATGCCAACTGAGGTCACCTTATGGGCCATTGTCCGGGCCTGGCCATTTCCCCTTCCGGACACTGTACCTCGTATGTCACCCCGAGGAAATGAAACTATACCTCAACAACCAAAAGTGTACCCTAGATGTAAATCTGAAAGGGTCTGGCCACCTTCTCCCACTGGATGTCAGAGCGGATTGTCTCCCGTCTTCATTACTTAAAGACGCAGCTTCACCTTTTCCCCCAAGTTTGCCACCTTTGAAAATGCGATGTTTCCTGTGCCGCCACACTCAAAAATGTGACTGCACTCATGGCACAGGCTTTGGACACCCAGTCTCAAATTAATGAGCATATACATACGGGGTTGATGCTGCTAAATCAGCGTATGGACTTACTCCAGGAACAGATTGACATTGTGGCTCAAGTCATGATGACTGGCTGTATCCTCACCCACCAAGGATTTTGCATCACCGCGGTTCAATATTCCAATTATATTATTGCAGCCAATATGTCTAAACAAATTTCCGCGATGTTAACGGGTCCATGGTCCTCCCAATTTTAAAACCTTACCAGAGACTTGCTAACTCAGATTTTGCAACTCCATGCTACGCGTGTCACCCCTTTAACTGCCAACCAACTGTCTGTCTTCATGCAATCCTTTCTTGACTTTGGAAAGACTTGGTTTGGGTTCATAGCTTTAGGCATTGTACTCTTCCTGATTAGTGTGCTCTGTATTCGCTGCCTTTACAATTTGCAACAACAAATGTCACGCGATCGCACGTTGGTCCATCAGGCTTTTGCTGCCATGGAGGCGGGCGGCTCCCCTGGTATATGGCTCACTATGCTGGACTGGTAGTCAAAGACGGGTAATATAGAAGGCAGCCACAGATCAACCTAAGACAAACGCCGTAGCATGCTCTACGGTTGTTGATGACGGGTAAGACTGTGGTTAGGCCACTCAACCTAAGATAGGCACGGTCCCTTGCCATTTATAATTAAACAAAGGGGGAGCTGTCGGGGTGCCTGGGACCCTAGCCCCATGATTCAGCAGCCAAGATGGCGCCTGGCCTTTAACCAGTGCAGTTGAGCTGGTGAAAAACAAAATATGTCAACATCTGCCTGTATAAGGAAGTTAAATCTTATTGGATATGCTCTTGTGTGATCAATGTATGCTTCTTGTGTGTCCTCACCAAATATGGTTGTTATACACGTGAGCACTGCTCTAATTGGCCAATGTACACGTGAGCAGTGCTCTAATTGGCCAATGCATGCTATTTAAGCAATGTGCTTCCTCTTAGAGAGAGAGCGTGGGCATGGGAGCGAGGAGCAGAATAAAGGATCTACAAGAAGATATATCGTGGCGTCTTTCTGCTGGCAGAGAGTGCGTCGCAGAAAACCCTAAAAATTCCACAGAAAAACTAATCAAAACCATCAAGCAGTTTAGCAAGGTAGCAGGGTATAAAATCAACACACAAAAGTCAGAAGCTTTCCTATACACAAAAAAAAAAA
>NW_004567108.1:63038230-63040151 GCF_000260355.1 Condylura cristata | reverse complement strand
ATCAGTTAGAATATTTGAAAAATATTAGCTGGTATTAATCGAAATACCACAACCTCTAACATCAAGAGTGGAGTAAAGACTTTCAAAATCTCACGTATTATTCCTTTCTTCCTTGCTTTTTATTCCTTTCTTAGGAAGCTTCTAATGTAGATGTTACACTAAAAGATAATAAGCTTAAAAGGCAGAAGAAAATATCAGGGTACATACAATAGAGAATACAATACAATGAGAGGCAAAGGGAATTCACAGGATAATGGTAAACCAGAATTACAGCTGAGTTGCTCACTAAGAGAGAAATCATTTCAAATTATGGAAAGAGAATATGGCTTCAGTAGAGAGGTATAAATGGAGATAAAATTCCTAGGATAATTGACAGAAAATTTCTCTAATGTGTACCCTTAAGACAAGAAAATAATACACTTATTCTTTTTCTGCAAGGAAAGCAAAAGATTATATAAGAAAAGAAATAATCATAGTACATTATAGTACATCTGTACTATAGTACATAGTACATCTGTAAGCTATATATCTAATGTACTATCTATTGTAATATCTATTATCAGGATTGCAGAAGTTGTGTGTTTGTGAGTTTATTTGGTGAGCTGTTGAGAGAGTTGGGAAAAGATTAAATTCTTATTTTCCACAGAATGAAAACTGATAAAGGAAGAAATACAAGTTTGTGCAGTAAAAGCTTCTCATTTGGAAATACATGTAACTACAATGAGATGCTAGCAAAGTTGAAAGTAATTACACTGGACAATAACACATTATTTTTCACACTGTGGCATGTAAAACTGCTTAGATCATATGCAAATATAATCTCAATGAAACTAAAAATTTGAAAAACAAGTATACAGTTTGTGAGAAAATTCTATAAAAAAAGAGAAACAGCATTCTTTAGGAACACTGTAACACAGGAAGAGTTTGGTAGATTCAAAAGAGTCTATTCAAAGAAAGATATATTTCACTTCATAATAGATATAAATTGGAATTAAATCACAAGGCTGAGGGATAGGAAGTCATCGTGGTCATAGGAAACAGACTGACAAAGCTAAGTGTCATATTCAAGTATGCTTCATTCATATGCATCAAGTAAGTTGACCAGTGGTTGTAGAAAATTGACCATAGGCCAAGGGTGGAGGGACAGTTGGGGGCTAGGTTTTCCCAGTTCAAATCATGAAGGACATTCATACTTCGAAGAGATTAACACAATATGTTTACATTCTGACAAGAATGACCTTCCAAATTAGAGTTATATCAGAAAAATGAAAGCACTGGTGTCAAGCAGGTCATGTAGTATGCGGGTGAAGTAACTTAAACAAGAAGTGAAAGCACGTGACAGAGGAAACTGCACTACTCTATAAACTGCAGATCTGTCATAGCTGATACTTTTTAAACAGAATTTCTAGGAACTGAGAGAAATGAAGAAGTTATAGAGGAATGAATTTCAGGTTCCTGTTTCGGCTTCTGGGAGAATTTATTTTTGAGAGACACATTTTTACAGGGAATATTTTAAGCTCAATGTGTATCCCTCTTCCAAATTCAAATATTGAAACACTTTTAGTTTCTAAGTCATTATCCTCTAATGTGGTAGTTTTCCAAGGTGAAACTTTGGGAGGTGGCTAGGTAAAATAGAATTAGATGACTTTCTGAGAGTAGAGCTTACTTAAATGGTATTCCCTCAGGCAAATATAGATTAGATACTTTCTGTAAGGACGGAGTGAGGAGGACCAGGACAGGGGTGGGAAGAGCACAAGGGACTACATTGATGGTACAGGGGTGAATTGGTGGTGGGAATTTCATGGGGAAATCATACATTCTACAAAAATGAAGAAAGATATAATAAAAATAAATAACAGCAAAATAACTGCTCTGTGCCACATGAAAAGACAGCCATCTGCAAGCACTGACGCCTCTCTCC
>NW_004567108.1:63035960-63037135 GCF_000260355.1 Condylura cristata | reverse complement strand
TACAGTCACAAAAACAGTCTAATGTGTAGGACACTCCTTCTTTTCTGTCTAAATGAGCCAGATCATCCCAATTAAGCAGCTATATTACCCAGCCTTACTTTGACATAACATACATCTAAAAGTTCAGAAATAACATTGCTCATATTTTACCTAGCAGTTTGAGGTCTACTAGTCTCTAAATCAGGCTCTCTGGTGAGTAATGACAGAGATCCTAAAATATTGTGCCATTTTCTCTTACTTACTTAAAGCCAAAACAGGCAAGATGAAGACAGAATTGGAAGTTACATTATTTAAAAAGCCCAATTCTTTTTAGTTTTATAGAATAGGCACAACAGATTAGGTTAATAAGAAGATAGAGCTGTGTCTAGAACTATGTAAGAATGTTGTTCTAAACATTTAAACACTTTTCCTTCTTTCTTTTTCCATTTGCTTTCTCCTACTCCTGTCCCTCTCTTTTCTCTCTCTCTCTCTCTCTCTCTCTTTGTCTTTCCAATACTTTTCCTGTACTCACCTTCTTTCTATCTCTTTATTCTTAATTATTTTTTGAGCTAAACTGAGTATACATTTATAGGAATACAAAGAATGCAATAAGGAGTAGACATTTATGAAAAAGATGTTCCATTTTTAAAAAGAAGTTTCCTTATTTTCCTGTCATTTTTATCTTCTTCAGAGCAATAAATAATAACAACTACTCTCACAGATGAAGTGCTCCATTACTGGACAGTAATATCTTTGTGTTTCAAGTCATTATCCCTTCCAATACACACTGCACCATTTCACAGTAAAACTGCACTTTACTAAAATTAGAAGAGTCCAAAGAAATTAGGGAAAACAGCAGTCAAAATCATGTGAATGAAAGCTAAAGGCCCAAGGACATTAGCAATAGTATCTACTAGCACTACCTTCTATTTATTCATATTATTAAAACTGCAATAATGGAAATAAAGGCTAATTTAATGAAAAAGGAACTGAGGAATAAAGTCATTAAATATAACTAATTTCATCTTAAATATAAGTACCATGTATTTCCTGCTTAGTGTCAGGTAAATACCTAATTTATCCTAAATTCTGATCTCAGAGAAAAAGGTCGGAAACAATTACAAAGAAGGTACTTCATATTATTGTTAAGGGGAACGCTAAAGAGTTCCTTTAGAACATCCTTCCCCTTAACATTA
>NW_004567108.1:63025012-63035320 GCF_000260355.1 Condylura cristata | reverse complement strand
TTCTTCATTATTAAAAAAATTATACTGTATGGTGTTTGGGCTCTACTGGATTATGATCCTGAATATCATTAGCAACATCATCAGAGATGAACTAACAAAAAACAAAAATCAAAACATCAGTCTTTTTTTCCCCTTTATTTTGTTTTAATTATTTTAAAAAAGATTTATGTATTTTTGCATATAGAACTGGGGTACAGGCCAGAGGTGCAGGGTTAGTGAGAGGATTCACCAGAGAGACAGAGTGGGGAACAGGAGAGGCCAACTGATGAAGTACACTGCTGAGGGAAGCAGCCGGCGACACAGGAGATGTCTTCTGTGTCAGATGGGTCACCTCCCTGGCTGGGGACTAAACTCACGTTGTAGCGACCGAGGATAGCTTCATAATGCTGAGCTTTAACCTGCTGTGCCACAGGGAAGGCCTGTGAACAGCATCTTAAAATAACAGATAAAAGATAAAATCAGGCAAAACAAAGATACAAAACACAAAACAAGGTACAATTAAACTTCAGAGGTTTATGAGGAAATGATTCTCAGGACTCTGGGTTTGTACAAATAACCAAAAACAACTCTGATTACTTAAGTGAATAGAGACTATATTAAATGTGTAACTAATAGCTTATAAGACAGGTACGTGAGAGAACAAAATCGAGAGGCAAGAAAGGAATAAGGATGGGGCAAGAGCAGTTTTATAGTATAGACAGAATTTTTATGCTGTTTATCAATTTATAAGTCCATAGAGAAACACACCAATGGTTGCTTGAGTCAAGTGCACAGAGAATAAAGCTCCTGATTTACAACAGCGCCAAGAATTCAGAGGATAAATAATGAGTCGGAAGCAAAAAGGTGGCCTCCGGAAGAAGGCTGATGTTGAGCAGACACATGTGCTCACAGAGCTAAAAAGGGACACGTACTTGGTTTGGTCAGAAGGACAAGTATCAAAGGCTCTTGGAAGATTGTCTTTGCGCCAGCTACTGTGCTGTATTATTCATGATATCATTTAATTCTTAGAACTAAATAAAATATTACTTGGTAAATAAAATATTATTTTCACCATGAGAAAACTATGACTAGAATAAGGAAACAGCTCAAGATACTTCTGCCAACAAATGTCTGGACTACTGAATTCATATCTTCAGTCTCTTCATGTGGACTGTCTCAGAATGGAAGGCCAAGCATGGGCAGGAGTGGTGAAGGGTAGGCCTGCCATGGCTGGAGGCCATGGCAGAATCATGGTCCTGCAGAAGGAGACAGAAGAAAGTCCACAATTAAAAGGGCAGCAAACAGGTAGGAAGACAGAACTAGCTGTCTTGCCACTGTGTTTTCTCCTGGGGGCTCCCCAGAGGAAGGGCGGGACATACAGAAACATACCCAGAACATTTTTCTATTTTAAATAGCAGTTAAAAATAGACCTGAACTCAACTTGTTTGGTAGAAAAAGGGTCAGAAATAAAGGTGGCAAAGCAGGCCTTCCTGGCGGCCTAAGGGTTAAGTCTCACAACTATCACCAGTATGGCCTACTAGGTAGCCGTGTTCCCTCCAGGGAGCTGGCCTAGGTGGCACAGCAGACCTCTCCTGTCTCCTACCAGCTGCTCCCCTTACCAATGTGTTTCAGTCAATCAGTCTATTCTGCGCCCCACTCTGTCTCTGGTGAATTCTTTCAACTCCTGCACATTTGCTCTACACCCCAGTTCTTCTATGAAAAAATAAATAAAATAGGGCCTTCCATGGCAGTGAAGTGGGTTAAAGGACAGCACCAAGAAGCTAAAGCCACTTCAGCCTGAATTCTGTCAGTGCCCCAGAGGTGACCCTCTCTTGACCCACCCACTGCTCCCCTCAGAAGTGTACTTCATCAGTCAGCCTCTTCTGCTCCCCACTCTGTCTCTGGTGAATCCTTTAAGCACCCCTGCACCTCTGGCCTATACCTCAGCTCTGTATGAATAAGTAAATCTTTAAAAAAAAGAAAACGAAAATCTTTAAAAAATAAAAAGGTGACAAAAAGGTATGGAGGATGAATGAAGCTGTGTCTGCATTCACTCCATGTGTGGGTGCTGATAATTTTTATGAATAGGCAGGCACTTCATTTTTCCAATAATTTTTCACTGAAAAATATTTATTGCATAGCTATAGAAGTGATAATAATAAAAAGACTAGTCTAGATTAAGATTTAAAAAACAGGTAGGGAGTAAATGCCTGATAGGCAACAGAAAGGAGACTTGATTTTATTAATTCTAAGTCCCATGGAAAATTACTGAAGGATTTCTGTTGGGGACCGGACTCAACACACAGAGTTGGAGTAAGAGCTTCAGAGGTGCCAAATGGCATTGGTGAATGGAGATTCTCCTGCCTCTGACCCCAGTAGGGCTTTATTTATACATTACAAGCAAGCAGTGGGATAACACTAGCATATGAATTAAGCAGAAAGATTACAATCACCCCCTTTTTTCCTAAGAACAGTTTGGGGTCATATTGATTTTCAGCTAAGATTATAACATTTGTTATTCTTTTTTTTTAATATAATATAATAGTTTAGTTTTACATCATTTTGTACATTTTTTTTCCATCTCAATTGTAATCCCCGTGGGTTTCCCATCACCAAGTCACCCATGTGCCATCACCATAGTACAGTGCAATTCTCTCCACCATCCCCCCATTTGTTATTCTTAAAATCAATTTATTAAAGTTAAAACAGTTACATAAATTAATAAAATTTAAGACTAACATTGCTATATTTACCACAGTGAAGATTAGCTAAAATGAAGCCCTTTGACCCTAGTTACTATTTAATGAACTTCATTCTCATTGAGACATCCTATAGGTGAAAGAGATGAAGTAAAGCCAATGGCCAAGTAGAACTTTTCTTGTGAATCCATCACTAAAAAGGATATGGTAGAGTTCCTCATTTAAAGACTAAACAATAGAAAGCTTAAGTAAGATAGAGTGATGGGATTTAGATAGTAAAAGAACTCTGGTTATTTTTTAACATGCTCTTAGTGCTGCCTTGTTTTACAATATTAATTTTACTATAACAACCAACTGCTTTTATTACTCAACCAATTGTAAAAGTACAATTTAAGAGGAATTTCCCACCCTGGGGCAGTGTCTCCTTGCCTGAGCCAGGCAGCCACCTTATGAGGAACAGGAAATCCAGTTGTAACCTGGTGGTTGCTCAGAATAATTTTATATTATGATTGTACAAAAAAAGGGAGGTCATAACATAAGTTAGCAACGGAAATTCTGATTTTTTAGAGCTTCTCCCTTCCATCTGGAATCTGTCAGGTGACAGAAGTTGCATAGCTTTTGTCAGATTTTAAATAGGGGAGGGATATGATCCTGTTTACACTTCATCAAAATTATCCTGGTTGATGAAGTTCAAACAGATTGAATGGCAAATAATAACAAGATATCTATTTATTCTAGCTAGTCAGTTTCTAAGTGAAAGAAAAGGTGTCCTTAGTGGAAGCTTTTCCCTATGACATTAGCTTTCACTGGTGATGGGGTAAGATTGTACACTGGGTCAGGGAGAGTGCCCTCCCTCCTTTTCAGTGTTCTCCCTTTTCCAGTTTCCATTTCTATCTATAAATCAGGGTTTCTATTTCTTTCTGCCCCCTAGTAACTTGTATGACTAAGAAGTCTTTGCTAAGACATCTCAACAACAACCAATATTTCAGGTAATCTTTCCGTATTCAGATGGGCATTCACATTTCAGCAAGTGAAGGCCACTGAACCAACAAGAGTACTAGCAGGAACTTTCAGGTTCCAGCAACTGGAGTTAAGATGTGTCAAAACATTGCTCACCAAGTACAAACACTCTGTGTCTGTACTTGACCTCCAAAGGAAGTTTATCTCTGGGGCAGAAATGCATAACTTCATGATACAGCCAAACCAAAGGGCTAAAGGTCAGCACGTGTACCAGCCCACACTATGTGGAATGCATGACATAAATGCTCTGCAACAGTGTCGGATCTCAATTCAGAACCAAAAACTGAAATATGCAACAATCTCGAGCTCTTCATTGAGGTAACTCCCATCAATATTAGTTGTAAACTCACTCAGCAGGGAAGGGGGAAGGAGAGGGATAAAAACAAGAAAGGAACGTGTTCTTACATAAGGGACTTTGGTGATGGTGCATGGATGAATTAGTATGGGAATTTTACAGGGACTACAGCTGTGAAGAACAGCATGCATTGCACATAAAGGAAAAAATATGTAAGATATAAATTAAATTAAAGTAAAAATTTAAATAGTCATAAGCTGTAATTATTTCAAACAATTCATGACTTTGACCTTATGATTTGAAATATAAATAAGTTATTGCTCAAGCAGCTAGTGTTGCAACACTAAGGGACTTCCCACACTACTCCATGTCTTTTGTTATTTGTCAAATGTGGATGTGGAGAGATTAACGTAAGTAAAATACAGATATCAAATACTGTATTACATGATTTTAATATATATCAGAGGAATATAAAATTGAGACTTAAATGTAGGACTCACTTCCTCTAATTATCTCATACAGACCTTCCCAGTCTTACTGAGATGTATCGCTTCAAGCTCTAGCATCATACTTTCTGAGTGCAGATTCTGTTCCCCTCTTCTAACCTGGGAAACACTGGGTAACTTATGTCAAGTGCTTTAGTTTCCTTGTCTATAGACACGACACTAGCCTATACCTCATGAGGAATATATGAGGATTAATTTAGAGCAGTAAGCACTGAGCAAATGACGACCACATAGTAAGTAATCAATAAACCTGAGCCATTATGTTTTAATATTAATAGCATACCACATACTTTTTTTTCAACATCAGAATTCTGCAGTCGCAATGCATTTGTTTATCTGAGCTTCCAGACTATAATTTCCTTGGAGGTGGGATTCATGATTCAGTTAACCACAGTGTCATTGCTCAATGATATAGCTGTCAGGTGGTGTTTAGAAAATCTTAACTCAAAGAATTCATGGACTTTTGGCCATTGTGGTAATATGTGTGTCTATCTAAAGTGCCATATTATTGAAGTGGTTTAATATTTTTGGAGGTTTTATGGAAATACATGAGAGTAGATACTAATGATGAAGTATCAGAATGCTCACTACAGGATGTCCCACACTGTGATGCAAGCCTTGCAAAGTCTCATGCTCCACTCTCAGATTTTGAGAGCTTTCCCATATGTTGACTTTGTATTTTCCAGTGCATCCCTAAGAGTTAGGAGCAGTAACAATTACAGATAATAAGTAAGGAAATAGAGGTTGAACTGGCTAATTGTTTGAAGAGGTGAACTTCAGTTTACACGCAGTTCCACCACTGACCTGCTGGGTGACCTCAGGAAAGTTATTGGAACACTTGTTTCCCAGTTGTCTCATACATAGAGATAAAAATGATAGTATCCCACCATAGAATTGTTTTGAAAATTAAATGACAAAAATTTATATTCTGGGCCCTCCCTGGTGGCGCAGCAGGTTAAAGCACAGCACTAAGAAGCTAAAGCCACTTCCGCATGAGTTTGATCCCTGCCAGCCGGGAGGTTACCACAAGGCGCAGCAGACCTCTCTTGACTTACCCACTCTCCCCTCAGCAGTGTATTTCGTCAATCTACCTGTTCTGCTTCCCACTCTGTCTCTGGTGAATCCTCTCACTGCCCCTGCACCTCTGGCCTGTATCCTAGTTCTGTATGCATAAATAAAAAACTTTACAAAAAAATTATATTCAGAGACTCCCTCTCCATGTAACTCATCTCTCTGTTACTGCTATTGGTCTCCAGTGGCCCCACACCTACCACTTTTGGACCTACTCAACCTGCACTCTTTGAGCCATACCCAAGACCTTAGCCCTTGATTACTCCCATATTGACACCGTCAAATTCCAAAATTTAATTCTCTTTCAAATTCCAAAATTTAATTCTCTTGTGTCCCTTTCACAAAATAATATTCAAGAGGACTTCTTTAGTGGCTCATGCAGTAAAGTCTCAGTACTATCAAGCTATCACCAGCCACTGTGGCCTGAGTTTTATCCCAGTCCAGGGAGGTGACTTACATGGTGCAGCAGACCTGTGGTGTCTAACCTGCTACTCCCATCAGCAGTATATTTCAGTAATCTCCGTGTTGTGCTCTCCACTCTGTCTCCAGTAAATCCTCTTACACAGCTATGCCTCTGACCTTCGCCCTAGTTCTTGTATGCATAAATACAAATAAATCTTTAAAAAGGAAATTCATTGAAATGGCTAGCAAAGCAGATTAAAAACAATGATGAATAAATGTCTTTTTTTTTCTTTTAGTGTTTGCTTTCTAAATTTAATTCACATAACCTTCTTTACATAATAACATTTATTCACAGTGTGGCTTCCACATTATTTTTCTGGGGTGACTCTGTATGAGATAGATATAATTTTTATATATAGTAGTTTATTTTTACATCATTTTGTGCATTTGTTCATCTCAGCAGTAATCCCCTTGGGCTTCCCATCACCAAATCACTGTGTGCCATCACCATAGTCCAGTGTATTTCCCTCCCCCCACTGTTTTTGATCCCATGCCCCACTCCACCCCCATAAAATGTCTCTGGTATATAGCTGTTTATTATTAATATTTTCTCGCCTGGTCTGTTATACTCTGTGATGAGTGAAACCATCTGGCATTTTTCCTTTACTTTCTGGCTTATTTCACTAAGCATGATCTCCATGCTCCATCCATGTTGCTGCAAAAGACATGTGTTCTTTTTTGGTTGCTGAGTAATATTCCATTGTATATATGTACTACTTCTTTTTAATCCAGTCATCCACTTTTGGGCAAGGAGAAGCAGGGTGGGACATGAGGGCAGAACTGAGCAGCCAGGTTGGGATAAAACCGGGCATGTGGGCTCTGGGGCTCTCTTGGCCTGGTGGTTCGCAGCTGATCATTTTGGCTCTCAATCAGTTTTCAGCATGCTGGTAGAGTCCAAGTCAGTAGAACTGGTAGGACATTCTAGTTAACTTGTATTTTTATCCCTTTTACCCTGGGTTATTCCTTTACTTTTCTCCTTATAAATAAATCCATTATTTAGCCTTTTTGAATGTGTCCATAATACCATTGAGTCATAAGTGCATGGGTGAAGACCCACAAACAGGCAACCCAATGTGAATTGGTGCCCTGTAACAAATATAGTAACATTAGTCTTAAACTTTGTGAATCTATATACCTGTTTTAACCTTGATAGATTGATTTAAAAAATGTTACAATCTCAATTAAAGGTCAAAACGACCCCAGATTATTCTTAGAAAAAAAGGTGATTGTGATCTCAGCCCATTTCATATGCTAATGTCATCCCTCTGCCTGCTTGAAATGTATAAAAGAAACCTCTGCTGAAGGCAGAGCAGGAAGACTTGCACCCAACTCCCATTCCTGTGTCTTCCTCATGCCTACTCCCCTTTTTTCCCCTTTTTCCCCTTTTTCTAGGAATCTCTGCTCGCGGACTCCATTCCCACCTTGAGACCGTGCCTGTTCTGCCCCCCAGTAATCCATGATCGGGGACAAAGAGTCTCCCACAGTTTGTTTTCCCCCTTTTACCTCCCAGGCATTGTGATTCTTGTTGACCACACCTTAAAAATGGCGCCAAGACCTGACCATGCCTTAATGGCTCCTGGTCTCAGTTTTCTGCTTTGGGAGCTGGAGATGCGGGAGCACTAGAAGTGTCCTGTTTGCCAGTTCCTCCTCCCCACTTCCTGGGCTCTGAGTGCCCACTCTGAGCTGTTTTTTTCCCCCACTGCTTGGATTCCACTCACCAAGTTGAGTTTTCTTGGTTTATCTCCAGGGCTTTATATGGGCCAGTGTCTGCAGAGATTCCTTTCTCCTGGGCACTTCCAGATTGGAGCTGCAGTCCTTCCCCACTGCTTGGGCTCCACTCACTGAGCAGTCTTGGTTTATCAGGGCTGGGGTCTGTGACATTTCCTATCACCTGAGTGCCTGGGCACTCCTGGATGGGAGCTGCAGTCTTTCCTTGCATCTTGGTTCCACTCACCAACCTCTATGTCATTTTTTTAAAACTCTTTCTAGGAGTAGGAATTGAAGGGCAGGAAGTGTAATGGACTATGCCTGCTTTGTGACAGATACCCTACTGTGGTGATACCTGCTGGGGAGAATCCTAGTGTTACCACAATTAAAGGAACAGATTATTATTTTAATTAAATTTATTAATATCTCTGTCAAAAAGGATGCACCCACGCTGGTGGCTGTGTAGCTATCATAGGTAAAGGAGGACCGTTTCTTCTGTCCCTGCAAACTGCACACAGGAGATGGCACGTGTTCTATACCTGGTTATGACTGATTCTTTGAGCAACTCTTTAGTACACGGAGTAATGTAATCTGCAAGATAATGGCAGATTTTGGCTCCACAGTAGGACCACCTGGGAAATCAAAAATGTTTCATGCTCAGTCACACCCCAGTCTGATTAAATCAGCATCTTTGGGATTAAGGTCTAAGTGTGAATAATTTTTTAACTATCTAGATGATTACAATGTACAGCCAAATTAAAAACTCTGCCTGAAGGTTTTGTGGCCACAGTACTTAGACCTGCCTAATCAGTGTTCTTCTGATGGTTCTGCAAGATAGCTTGCTCATCTGGAAAGTTGTGCTCACCTTGAATAAATCATTGGCATTGTCTTGAGTATTAATGTCTTATAGCACTAATTACCACCAATTAAAGCATTTTATGCTATTATTCAACCACGTTATTCTCATTCTAAGTAAAATTGACTCATAGAAGTTAAACTAACATAATGACAGAAAATAATGATTATTCAATGCCTCAGAATTAAAGGGTACTTGTCTGGAGTCTTCACATGTTTGACAGTGTTGTCATCTACTGGCAAAATGTGATACTGCAACTCAGGGCTTGCATCCAGGGGAGAGGGGCTGTTCACAAATTCATGTTATCCTCTGCAGAGAACCAACCTCAGCAAAGAGTAAGACTGCCATTTCCCAGGAAGGGCTTGTCATTTGTTTAAAGGAAAACGTGTTTCTCACGCTCCTGACACATAGATTCATCTACTCTCTGAACTGTCTTGGTTCTTTTACACAGAGATAGTGCTAGCAATTGATCTGATGCTGGCCCTAAATATTAAAGTGGGTGCCTCATAAATACTGCAAGACTGATCAGTTTCCCCTTTTCACATTAACTTTCAGAAGCCTTAGAATCAGTTTGTGGTCATCTTTAACAAGGCAGTATTGTAGTAAGTTCATTTCTAGTTGCACTTTAGATTTGCACCAACACTTTTATCTGTATTCATAAATACTTTTCCCACTGAGCTACCTTAAAACATTTTTAAAACAAAACATATAAAGGAAACAGAAAAGGTAGTCAAATAGAGTTAATGGGGGAGGAATTTGCTAAAGGCAGAGAGAGAGAGACAGGACAAAGAAGAGATGTAGGAGGAGGTTGTAGGGGAGGGAAGGAGGGAAAGCAAAGAATAGCAAAAGGGAAAGAAGGAATAAGGGACTGAGAGCAAGAGAAAAGAAACATAAAACTGGGCCTCCCTATCAAGCTATCACTAGCTACTGCAGCATGAGTTTGACTCCTGATTCCCAGGCTGCCCTGAGAGCTGACCTGCATGACAAAGCAGACCTCTTCTGTCTAGCCCACTGCTCCCCTCAGCAGTGTATTTCAATCTGTTCTGCTCCCTACTCTTGTATCTGGTGGACCCTCTCGCCCCTCCCACCTCTGCCTGCGCTCCAGTTCTTGTATGTATAAAAATTAAATAAATTTTTCTTTAAAAAAGAGGAACATAAAACAGTTAGGTAAAGGGGCATCTGGTATTACAATTCTATTAAGAGGTGGTACCTGCCATTACGACTGATGATTCACTGTAAGAATTAAGCAATGGTTTAAGAGAAAGACTAGTGATTGATAAGAGCAACTATAAAGGGATACAAGTATAACATTAATTGCTTGAGGTAGATGCTCATATTTCAAGCTTTTACAGATCCTTTAAATTCTTGGTGTCAGACAGGAAATTACCTTGATGTAATGGTTACCTTAAGCATGCCCTCAGGCAAGCTATTCTAGGGGTAAGTGCCTGTGACCACAAAATATTGCACTGATTAATCTTAGGAGCAATTATAGATTATAATCTAACAAAGACTAGGTGGAGCCAGAATGGGTGTCACTGATGGGAAGGTCATTTAAAATTGCACTGAACAGTTACGGGCTACTCATTCCTTCCATCACTTTCTCGGTGTTGTTGACACACATACTACTCTCTACTTTACTTGCCTAGCAATTTAACAATATAGTTATCTTTTCCTGAGAAAGGTAAATTTATCTATCCATTTGTCTTTTTTTTT
>NW_004567108.1:63016321-63021959 GCF_000260355.1 Condylura cristata | reverse complement strand
GCAGTTATCTACCTTCTAGTGAGTCCAGGGTGTTTTCGTTTGGGTTAAAACTTGTAGTAAATGAGTCTATAGTCTGTTTTCAGTCCTCAATTCCTATGCCGGCTTGGACGCGGTGATCTCGGCGTCTTTACTCTGCCGCCATCTTCCGGAAGTCCTCCCATTTGTCTTTTAATCTCACTCTGTGACAAAATTTAAAAACCTGAAGTAAATGAGAAAAGTCACATTATGTCTGACATCTTCTACTTTAACAATGCTCCTGTCTACATTTTTACATAAAGATGAAGTGTCTAGGTTTTTAATTGAGCTTAATGCATCTGACTGAATGAGGGCACAAAACAATTTTAACAAAGGCCTAGAATAAACACTAATATTTATCTATACCCTACCTAATTTTGCCTCTCAGGCATAGTTTTACAATACAATGCAAAAGGGCAACATGGAATTTGTTTAGGTATTTCCTTAAACATCAGTAACAATTTTATATACAATGGCATTCTCAACTGAATATCCTATGAAAGGTATTAAAAAAAATTGCACAAAATATAGCATTATTGAACTTTTACTATTAAGTTAGTTGTTTGAAATTACTTAAGAGTTTCCACACTGTTTTGATTCATAATACAATTTCTGACTGCTCCAACTAACAATTCCTGATATCTTAAAAAGAAACAATTGAACAGCAAATATATTTCACCTTTAAATTAATATTACTCCTGAGTCTCCCTGGTGGCTCAGGGTTTAAAAACACAGCACTATTAAGCAATCACCAGTCAATGTAGCATAAGTTCGATTCCTGGCCAAGGAGATAACCCACATGGAAAAGCAGACCCCTCTTCTCTCAACCTCTGTTCCCCTCAGCAGTGTAACTCAGTAGATCTGCCTATTCTACTTCCCACTATGTCTCTGGTGATTCCTCTCACCCCACCCTTACACCCCTAGCCTGTACCCTAGTTTTTGTATGCATAAATAAATCTTTAAAAAATAATAAAATAAATAGATACTGTTCCCTTAGTATCTTTTCCCTCAAAATGATTGTAATTCTCAGCTACTAGGGATATGTAGATTCAGAACAAAATTATGCCATTACAACTTTGTGTCCTAATAATATTTATCTTTAATCAAAATCACTAGATACATTTTTAGATGAGTCAACTCCATGACTTTTGACTACGACTAAGAGGTAGAAAAGTGCTCTGTTCTAAGTTCATGCCCAAAAAAACACTTGTAGTTTTAGGAAGAAATGAGAACTTCCTGGGCAATCATTGTTAGGAAAGTTAAATGTTCATGATTCAAACAATATTTGGTTTATGTATAATAGTCCTTATGGGCAATAAAAATAGAAGCTAACACCTATATCAACATATGCTATAATCTAGGGAGTAAATAATTCTTAAGATAATTAGTATAGTGATCTGAAGATACATTTTGCAATATATTCTATTGAAAGGTAGAGATTTCTGTCTCAAATCAGTCATTGTATAGATGTTTTCTATATATCTATACATTGTATAGATGTTAGCCAATTCATGCTGCAATGACAGAATACCATAGACTGAGTGACTTGAGCCACAGACTGCTGGAAGACCAACGTCAAGGTGCTAGAGGATCTGGTGTCTGGCAAAAGCCCTCTTCTTTTGCAGATGGCTGTCCTCTTGTATCCTCATCTGGCAGACAGCAGAAAGAAAGGAGAGAAGCTTACTCATGTCTCTTCTTATAACAACACCATTCTCATCATAAATCTCCACTCTCAAGACCTAGTTACCTCCCACAGAATACTTTCTAATACCACATACAAATTTGAAAAGGCACACAAATAATCCTTAACAGATGTTGCAGAGTATGGATTAGGTTTAGAAATGTTCTTTGTGGTGGTAAGCTGACCAGTTAGTGATAACTATCTTCAGTTAACCATATTCCCAGTCAGGGTGTTCTCTTCTATTTTTATAGAATGAGTCTTTTAGAATCATGTCATTTAGTATTTTTGGTGTTCTGATAAAGAGCAGTTAAGAAAAAAAGTAACCAAAGTTAAAAATAAGGCAACATGGGCTCTCCCTGGTGGTGCAATGGGTTAAAGCTCCATGTTATGAAGCTCTTGGAAGCCACTGCAGCACGAGTTCAATCCCCCACCAGGGAGCTGACCCACAAGTCACGGCAGACCTCTTCTGACCCACCTGTGCTCCCCTTAGCAGTGTTATTTCAGTAGATCTGCCTGTTATGCTCCCCTCTCTGTTTCTGGTGAATCTTCTCATCCACCATACCTCTGGCCTGTACCCCAGTTCTGTAAGCATAAATAAATAAATCTTTAAAAATATATAAGGCAAATGATTGCTTCATACTTTTTTTTTTTTTTAAGATTTACTTATTTGTGCATACAGATCTGGGGTACAGGCCAGAGGCTCAAGGGCGGCGAGAGGCTTCACCAGAGACAGAGTGGGGAACAGAACAGGCAGATCCACGAAGTACACTGCTGAGGGGAGCAGCGGGCGGTTCAGGAGAGGTCTTCTCCCACGCCATGTGATCACCTCCGGGGCAGGAGGGAATCGAACTCATGCAGAAGCGGCTTTAGATTCTCAGTGCTGTGCTTTAACCCGCTGCGCCACCAGGGAGGGCCAGATTACTTCATACTTTTTAAAAGGTAACAAATCATCTAGTCTAACCAGGGTTATCTGCTAATTTAATAGAACATGTCTTGATTTACTACTAATTTTAAGGCTATAGCTGTTATTGGTTTACATTTTGAAGATTGATAACAAGTATGTTTCTTGTGCAAGGATACAAGCAATTTCTTTTCAGAAAATGCAAATAATTTCTTTTCAAAATAAATGTTATCCCAGAGTTTGAAGTACAGAGCTCAGCAGAACATTAACTACTTTTACATTTAACTTAGGAATTTAATTTAGCAAGTTTTTATACTACAATCTTTTATATCTTATTTAAATCAGCTTTAGTTACTTTATAGTTCCATCATTAATAAGTGAAATTTCTCTCTTGTGCATATTTTTCATATAGAGAATTCTAGTTTCAATTTTTAAATTATATTTTATCACATTTTAGTTCAAATAAAATTATGAAACAGTTAACAGTTTAGGAAAGATGGTATAGTAAGGAAAATACACTAAAAACATCTACTTTCAAGCAGTGGGAAACTTGACCGGAGAATATGACATTAAAATGGCCTTGCCAACAGTTCATTCTTAAGATAAACTCACTTGTTCCTCTAGTATTTGAAAATAGAATGGACTGCCTCAGTTCTCTCACTGTTCCCACTTTCAGAGGCAGACTTTAACAAATGGCAAAATGCAGGAAAGAATACACTCTAAAGGCAAAGGCTAGCACAATTCCCCTCTAAATTTATCAATCATAAAAGTCACTCATCCTTCCTTGGGAAGAAGTTAAATAGTAGGCAGAAAGAGACTAATAATAAAGATAAAACATTAGGACAATGTTGTCACAGTTCAGCAGATAGGCTTATCTTGCTCCCTATAGAAGTGGAAAGAGACTTTACTCTGAAGTGAAACACAGGACAAGTTTTTCCACAATAAACAATGGTTATCACCTACCTGCTCAGCATCTTAAGCATATAGTAAGCAATAACACAAGGGGCCTCAAACAACTCCTGTAATCTCAAAACAAGTAGATTTTATTCATGTTCACCTCTAACAAAGCTCATAGTTGGTACTTTAGTGTGTGTTAGAAGAATGAATGTAAATGAGGCATAGCATGCAATTTCAACAAACTAGAGGATGTTGGCGTTTTTGCTACAAAATGGAGAGTCTAGTCAGAATTCACAGCGTGTCTGCACTACAGCAGCCGGTAAAGTGCTTTCTTGAAAGACCGGTGGGTGTTAAACACCTGAGTACACAGATCTGGTTCTTCCCTCTGACTCAAATTTCGTCTAAATTACTCCCAATCAATCAGAATGACTACCATTTAGGTCTTTCAATAAAGGATACCCACATGTTTCCTTGGAAAAGAATCCCAAGTCCCAAGTCAAACCTTATAACTGAGAATTTTTAGAAGTTACTTGGAAACCCATTCTGCTTCAAAACAAATTCAGTCCTACTTTCTCTTCAGGGAAGAATAAAAATTTTAAAAGAAAGCTTCTCTTTGAAAAAATACATGCTCTCTTTTCACAGTTTTCATGATATTTACTTGTTAATATGAAGTCTTACAAAAGGAAATTTAAACAGCCCCAAGCTAGAAACCTGAAATGTCTACAAATAAAATAAATACACAATAGTAAATTCATATAAAGGGACACTAAATTGCAATAAAAAGGAAGAACTACTGAGACAAAGAGTTAAATCGAATCAGGTAGGTATTGTAGGGTGTATGTGTATGGAGAAGAGTGAGCCTGACTGGAAACGGGCTAGAGCTTATGTTTTGGGGTGCTATAGCTGTCCTCTAACTTGTTTTAGTTCATGAATATGCACAATTATCAAAATGTTTTAAGCTGAGCATATAATAGTGGTGAATTTAAGTATAACTAAATTAAATTCCAAGAAAAATACTCAGAAAACAAAGTGCTGCCGACACCCTCGCCAGTACTTCCTATAAACCAAGAACCCTGATACCTTCCTGAAAGTTGAGAAGATTGTAGCCAAAGGTTTCAGGATGGCTCCAAATTTTGTACTCTTGAAATAGTGGGTCTCACAAAAAGAATAGGTGAGTCAGGAAATCAATTTCCAAATAATCCAAAGGTGCAGGATGTCAGTTAGTAATTACTGAGACCTGGCCTCCTCGATTAGGTTGCGGGGGAGGGGGCAGGCCTAGAAGGCAACTGATCACAAACTTCTCATAGGTATTCTCTTCAAGGCACCAGATCAGCAAAAGATTTCTCCAGTGGGTGAGGAAATTAATAGGTCTTTTTTTTTTTAATCTATAAACGTACAGATATTTTCCAAGAGGTGCTTTCTAGTATTAGTTAATCGCAGATAGGAAAACCCATAATTTATGAGATGTATAAAAATGCCTTTGTTTAGTATTAATGACACTGTGCCAGTTTTCTTAATTGGAACAGGCTTTGGAGATGGAAAGACTGACTACTAACTGGAGAGTGATCTTGGCCAAATTATGTCTATTGGCTTCACTTCTCAGAGATAATGGGAAGACTAAATTAAATGATTTATTGGGAGTAATAAGGAAAGGTCAATTATTACAAATCTTGAGATGCGATTCTTTTGCAACTTCCTGTCATAAATCTGTGTGCCCAACCATATGTGGAAGAAAACTTTGATTTCTTTTTGAAAAAGCACTTCCTCAAAAACATGTTTGAATTTTCAGTAAGCTATTCCATTGTCCGGTAACTAGTTTCTGTGACGTCACTGCTAGAGAAGCATTAAGAAAGAAAAAGAGAGCCAATCGGTTGGGTGATTTCTTAATTAGTTTTCTTTTCTATAACATTATAATGTGATAACTCTTGTTATGATATTAAATGTTGTCTATAGTCTTTTGAAGCATGAGAATGGATGAGGGTAGGGAAGAGGTGCTTATGTAGTGGTCTGTGGTACTATGGCAAAGGCAGAGAACTGTATTATCACACTAGGTAATCTTCATAGGATAAAGTGTGACATGTTAGCAGATTTGACATATCTAAAAATGATACATTTCTAGTCTGCATTCTCTATCTCCTGCTGTG
>NW_004567108.1:62990346-63016221 GCF_000260355.1 Condylura cristata | reverse complement strand
AGAATGCTGAATCCTAGATCCAGAAAGCATCTGTAACATCTGGAGGATTACCTCCTCAGTTATGTTCCTCCAACCCTTCTCCAAGATTCAGAATTGTAAAAATTGCAATATTTACTCCTTATTTTCAAGGTAATCTTCATAGGATAAAGTGTGACATGTTAGCAGATTTGACATATCTAAAAATGATACATTTCTAGTCTGCATTCTCTATCTCCTGCTGTGGTTTTTGTCCATGTCACCGCTTGAGATCCTTCATGGAATTGTATTATCCTGGTTTTATCTAGTCTGATAATAATCAATAAAACCAATGAACATTATGTATATCACCTGAGATGAATTAAATAGCTAAAGTCATGCTAAAGGTCTCCTGCATCTACACTCCTATAAGTATTTCCTAGAGTTAATCCATTTGTATAACTAGTAATATAAATATTTATTCAGAGAGCATATATGAATTTTGACTAGTTGTAAAAACTGAGATAGAAACTTTATCTATCTCAGGATAAAGATAAAGATGATGGTATTTATGTCTTATGTGAATGTCACGAAAATGAGTACCCACTATGGAAGCAGCTTTCAATATCAATGGGAAAAGAAGATACTTTCTGTAGATGTCAGTTAGTTTCTTTTGCCAACTAACCTAGCACTTCCTTACAAAATATACAAAATGGACATGTGACAGGGACAGAAGCAATGCATAGTCTTTAAAAATGCAGAGACTGTGCCCTCCCTGGTGGCACAGCGGTTAAAGCTCAGCACAAAGAAGCTTAAGTCTGTTCCACATGAGTTCAATCTCCTCCTGCCCTGGAGGAGATCCACATGGTGTGGCAGACCTCTCCTGACCCGCCCGCTGCTCCCTTCAGCAGTGTGCTTTGTCGATCTGCCTGTTCTGCACCCCACTCTGTCTCTGGTGAATCCTCTCACCCTCCGCATCTCTGGCCTGTACCCCAGTTCTGTATGAATAAATAAGTAAATCTTAAAAAAAAAATGCAGAGACTAATCTGACTATTGGCTACTGCTGAGTTTTCTGCTTCTATACCACAGGGACTAAGATGGAGGCCACAAAATGCCAGGACTTTCTGGGAGAACAAGTATCCAGATGCAGATAGATTATATCATATTTCTTTCCTTATGGCCAGCAATTTTTCCTCAGTAGACTCGACTGATATTCTATACATGCACTGTGTTCCTTGTCTTTTAGAAGGTAAGCACTAACTTTATTCAGTAACATAGTATTTCCATATTGTTATTTGTCTTGGCAAAAGAAGCACATCAATGGACTCACGCTCAGAATTTACTAATCTTACCATAAATAACCCTGAAACCACAGATGAAAATTGCCTAATAGATTTTACTTTCTACCAACTCAATCATGACGGCAATGCAAAAATAATATCCTGAAAGGGTGGATATATATTATAAAAGAAAGTATATACTTTGATATGACCCAATACATAATAATTCTATCATCAGAATGTCTGAATTCGAGACTGAAATGGTGGAAGTGGAACTGACTTAACACACTTAATAACACTTTCTCAGAATTATTAGATCCACTAATGTCAAGTTTGAGTGTGACAAAGGCCTTGTTTCTAGTGGAGGAAGACTTCCTTAAGAGGAAAAAAATCATATTGATTTAGAAGTTTCAGGTTCCTTGTGCCACTGAATAACAGGAAAAAAAGATAATAGCGATGCTCTATTTTCTCAGTGATTTCTTCAGTTACCAAAGGGAAACTGTATAATGGCTATTTCCCTGTAGGTACTAGAATTCTCTCCTGTGAAGCAAGACTTCTTTGACCTAGAAGCAATGCTTAGTTCCAGTTTGTAGTTTTTCCAGAGTACTATATATTCTGTCTAGTTGTATTCACTCAGAGGAACCAGCACTAAGGGCCAGTGCTGCCTCTTTATAGGTCTAGTCCCATCTCCACATGTGAGAAACAGGTACCAGGCAGAAAACATACTGTCCTTAGAATGCTGAATCCTAGATCCAGAAAGCATCTGTAACATCTGGACAGGATTATCTCCTCAGTTATGTTCCTCCAACCCTTCTCCAAGATTCAGAATTGTAAAAATTGCAATATTTACTCCTTATTTTCATGTGGATATTTTTAAATGAAATTTGACTGAATCACATGTTAGTACAACAAAAAGAAACCAAACTGACAACAAGACAAACAAAGCTCAAGTAGCTTGTTAACATTTAACCTCCCCATAAGGATATGATGAAAGGAAAATTTATATATGTGCCCAGGGGAAGCGCATTTCTTAAATAGCATTCATTGGCCAATTAGAGCACTGCTCACGTGTATAACAAGCATATTTGGGAAGGACACACAACGAGCATACATTGATCATGCAAAAGCATATCCAATAAGATTTAACTTCCTTATACAAGCGGATGTTGACGTATTTTGTTTTTCACCAGCTCAACCTCACTGGCTAAAGGCTAGGCACCATCTTGGCTGCTGAATCATGGGGCTAGGGTCCCGGGCACCCCGACACCAGAACGCTTGTAGTGTTTTGACAAAAGACAACAAACAAACCAAAAACAACCTCACTACATATACATTTATAAGGAAGCACATAATAATCAACAGTATTTTCTGAAGTATGCACCATCAAAATCTCTCGGGTATTAGTATCTAACTTTGCATTCGGCCCCAATCTTATAAGATTTCAGACTTTTCTATTTAATTTTCATTTGGGAAATAAATATGAGCTAAAACATCTTAAAATATGCTAACATTTTTAAATTAATTGGTATTTTAGAGATGAGTAGGTAATTTGAGGGTAGTCTTGCACAAAAACATAAAGACGAAAAAAAAGCAAGTACTAGTAAAAGATCAATCGGGGTTGAAATAACTAGTATTTAAAGAAGATGGAGACAATTGACAGAAATACAAGAGAACTCTGACAAGTTAATCAAATAAATACAACAAAACTTAGGAAAAAAATTAATGCACCCAAAATAAAGTCAATGGACAGCAGAAAGTGAA
The DNA here is from genome assembly GCF_000260355.1 of Condylura cristata. Lineage (NCBI taxonomy): Eukaryota > Metazoa > Chordata > Mammalia > Eulipotyphla > Talpidae > Condylura > Condylura cristata. The sequence continues at coordinate 63,013,225 of NW_004567108.1, read as the reverse complement.
TAAGCAAGTAACAGAAGTTCAGGGTGTAAAGATCTTAACCTATGAGATTAAGAACTCTAAAGAAAGCTATGACATATAATAGACTATATGCCAAAAAATGAATGTGAAGATTGCCTTGGCTATTTGGGAACTTTAATAGTTTTGCATAAATTTCAGTAATGTTCTATTTCATTAAAGAACGCTTACAAGGGATAGCTTTCCATTTCTTTGTGACTTATAATTTTCTTTGAAAAGGTCTTTCATCTCCATTGTTAGGTTTATTCCTAGTTACTTAATACACGCTGATGCTACTGTAAGTGGGACTGATTTCCTAATTTTTTAAAATCTTTCAGTTTGTTGTTTGTACATAGGCCTTGCACTTATTTTGCAGCCTGCCACTTAATTGTACTGGTTTATTATTTCTAATAATTTTTTAGTGGTTCTTGTGGATGTCTCAGACAAGTGGACTCAGAACCAGCTCAACTCTCAGCTGCGTAAGTGCTTGACCCAGTTCTCCCAAGTCCCTAGCATCCTTATTATGAACAAGGTAGATTTCCTGAAACAGAAGTCAGTTCTCTTGGAACTCATGGCAGCCCTTACTGAAGGTATGGTCAGTGGCAAGAAACTCAAGATAAGTGAGGTCTGCCAATCACACTCAGGCACCCATTGTTCCAGCCCACAGGCTAAGAGCCCAGGCTCACAGTCTGTAGAAGGCTCTCAGAGCCTGTAGAAGCGGCTGGCCCTGCTTCCAGGAGATCTTCATGGTGTCAGCCCTAAGCCAGGACGATGTGACTACACTAAAGCAATACCTCCTGGCTCAGGCCTGGCCAGGGCCCTGGGAGTTCCACAGTGGAGTCCTCACTAGCCAAACACCTGAGGAAATCTGTGTCAACATCCTTTGAGAGAAGCTCCCAGAGCACCTGCCCCAGGAGGTGCCCTACAATGTTTAGCAGAGACTCCTGATTGAACCAAAGGGGCACCTGATCGCTCAGATTGCACAGTGAGCCATGACCACATGAACATCTTCCTCTGTGATGTTCAATTCCGTCTCTCTGTGAAACTCCTCAAGTGAACACCCTCTACGGCCAAGGCATCCTGTCCACGCAGGAGCCACTGACCAGAACTGGTTGGCCCGGGTGCCTGCAGTGACAAAGGAAGGACATGGACTCTGACTATAGCCTGCTAGCTGGGATGGCTTGGCTTTGCGAGTCTGCCCAGCCCCTACCTATGTTTCTTGTTGGAGGAAGGAACCAATTAAAGCTCAGTTTCCAGGTAATCCCTTGTCTGGGGCCTTCCTACTTACGTCTTAGACTTGGCCCCTTGTGGAAACAGAACCACACTGCTTCTAGCTGGCTTCTGGGCCAGGCTTTCTCCCTGAGTTTCCAACTGTTGGCAGAAAGATCTTTCTCCTCTTTGAAGCTGTGTAAGGGACATGTGTCCTGAATGAGATAGTGCCTCTCACCTGCTGCCCAACTCTTTGATCCTTCCTACCCCGTCATTCTCCCCAGTCTCAGACGTTAATAAAGAACAAAAAAAAAAGGGGGGGAGGTTTATGTATATTATGCCATCTGCAAATGCAGATAGTTCTACTTCTTTCCCATTTTGATTCATTTTTAATTTTTTTTCTTGCCTAACTTTTCTCTCTAGGGCTCTCAATATTATGTTGAGTAGAAATGGTGAGTGTGGGCATCCTTGTTATATATCTGATCTTAAAGTTTTTCCATTGAGTATGACGTTAGCTTTGGAGTAGGCTTGTGTGATTTCTATTTTGTCACTTTACTGAAGTTTTTATCATAAATGCTGAATTGTGTTAAATACATTCCAAGTATCCATTGATATGCTTACTTGATTTTCATTCTTTTGTTGATAGTGTGTTATATTGATTGGTTTGTATGTGTTGAGCTACAGATAAATTCCACTGCTCATCATGTATGGTCCTTTAAATGCTATTGAATTCAGTGGCTAATATTTGGTTGAGTAGTTTTGCATCTATATTCATCAGGGACATTGGTCTGTGGTTTTCTTTTTAGTGTGAAATCATTCTCTTGGTATAAGAAAAATGTTAGCCTCATGAGACATGTCTTAAAATATTTCCTCTTCCTCAACATTTATCAAGTTTGAGAGGATAGTGCTACACTTCTGTTTTTTTTTGGGGGGGAAACTTTTCATTACTGTTTCAGAGTCCTTGCTTGTTAACTAGGGTATTGAAGTTTTTCTATTTCTTGTTGATTCAGCCTTCGAATGCTGTATGCTTCTAAGAATTTATCCAGTTCTTCTAGATTTTCCAATCTGTTGGTATAAAGAAGTTCATGTAGCTTCTTATACTCCCCTGTATTTCTGAGATGTCTGAAAGACATATTTCTCTTCTGAATCTATTATTTATCATTTTCTCCTTGACCCACTCCCCCTTTAGTTTAACTAAAGGCTTGTCTATATTTTTGCAAAGGACTTGTATTTGATTTCACTGATCTTTTGAATTGTCTTTTTCTATTTCATGTTTTCTTCTCTAATTCTTATTCTTTCCTTCTACTAACTTTATGACTTAGTTTCATTTCTTCTTTTTCTAGTTTCTTAACCTGTAAGGTTAGATTATTTATTATTTCTTGTTTATTAATGTGGGTTTGCATTACTGTGTATTTTTCTCTTAATGCTACTTTTTTTTTACCATCCCATTAGGAGCTGAATTTGTCTCTGGATATATTATAATTTGTCTCCTTTTAGGAGAGTAGATGTGTTTTTATTTGTGCAAAGTATATTTTATTATTGTTTCAACTGTTACTGTTGGTGGGAAATTTAAATATTAGAGAGGTTTATATTGAACAGCCAAGGGGAGGACCATGGAGACATCTACTTTCTGACATCCAATACTGTATGAACATTATTTCGTTGACTGGAAAATTTTCCACTTTAAGTCTCTTCAGACCTAACACAGAAGTCAGCACCTCATTCCCTGTACCTCCCTTGTAAATGAGGTATAGACATAAACGTTAGACAATTTCAAATGGATGTACACACAACAGAACTGGAAGTCATGGATGCAGAGAAGGATGGGTTGTGTGAAACCTATTCCAGTGAAAGTGTGTGCAACACCTTCACCCTTCAGAGGTATAAGTGACACCTAGCAACACCAATGTTGGCCATGCAAGTTCTTTGAGATGATCCAGACCTGGTTCACAAGTCACACAGGTCATAAATGGCTTGTCAAAATTCTTTATGTTCTTTAATAAAAATTTCTTCTGCTGAAAATAGCAAGAATTGATTCTAAACATTCTAAATGAAATGTAAATTGATACATTTCATTATATTAACAATTTAAACATCCTTCATTTATCACTTCATTGTCTTATGCCCAAGTCTTCCAGCCCTAAGTTAAATCAATAGACCACTAATCCCAAACTAAATCTGAGGTTGATTGAACCTCAGTGTGCACATCACTAGAATAGACTTTATAGTAAATATGGAGCTCAGGGTGACAGCAGATGCAAAGCCATGGGAATGTGATCCCCATCGGTAGGAGGAGAGCCCCCAGGATGGAACTTTGAAGGTGAGGGGAAAAACGTGAGAGTCACTTCCCCATGTGACCTAAATAGACTTTAATGTCAGGGCAATACTGTTTATTTAGAGGGTTACCAACAGGGAATAATTCCTAAGCCCCAATGAAACCCCAAATACTGAATGCTGCATATACTATGCTTTCTCTTAATTGTGATAAAACTTAATTCGTAAATTTGACATAGTAAGAGATTTAAAATAGAGTGATTCTAACAATGCACTGTAAATAGAAGTTATGTGAAAAGGCACTCTCCCTCACTGCAATATGTTGTGATATCCAGCATTTTTCAGCCACAGCAGACTAACTGGAACTCCAGAAAGTGAAACTACAGATGAGGGGAGACTACAAAGAAGGGAGAAAAGGCCTTTTGTTTTAAAATATTAATTTTTTAGGGATTGGCATTTAAAAAAAAATAAAAATGGTTCCAAGTGATACAGGTGTGGTGTATGTGTTGAGTGGACTTCATTTCCCAGCAGGAAGAATGGTAATTTCCTTCTAATGAGCTCTTGTAAAAGGTAAAGAGATAAGCTAATGTGACACACTCTCTTTGCCATCAGTTTATGTGGAATCAAATGGACTATTTTTGTTTATTGTGAAAAGAGAGTGAAACTCTCCACCCAAATATTCCTCATGCTTACTGAGAAACGTCAGAAATGTGCCACACCATTTAGGTGAGGATCTTGTCTGCCAAGAGCTTCGCTTCCCACCACTTCCTCATGCTTGTTCCTCATGCTTACTGAGAAACCTCAGAAATGTGCCACACCATTTAGGTGAGGATCTTGTCTGCCAAGAGCTTCGCTTCCCACCACTTCCAGGAAGAGTTCCAGACACAGCTGAGTGCTAGGTGACTCAGGGCACTTCCAAAGGTCTCCTACTCCTAGCTCAAGTCAGCCAAGAATAGAGGGAAGACTGAACTTGGAAACCACCCACTCCTCCCACTCCTCCCAAAGTGCCAATGCCAAAACTCGCATCCCCGGAAATGTTGTAAGGTCAAAGTAGTGCCTGGAGGTTTGAAAGGTCCTGTGATTCAGGCAGCAAACACGGTTGTAGTTCCTGAAGCCATCTTCCAGGAGTATACTTGTAGATAATAGGGTAAATGTCATCGGGATGGAAAGATGACATATATATACACAAACCTATGTATCCAACATGTGTAGTTATGTTTATATAATGAATACACATACATAATTTACGTAGTATTAAAATGTATATGTAGCAGAATCAAGTTAACATTTTGTGTTATTTTGTCTAACTAAAAACAAAAAATATGAGTGAATACATAAAAATTTAATTTCCTTTGTACCCAGTTCCAGGTCTTTGTCCCACAGCTAGGAGATAAAACTAGCATGAATTTAGCCCTCCCTGACTTTCAATTGTCTTTTTTATTTTCACTTTGTCTCTGAATTCAGTCTCTCCCCGCCACCATCCCCATCCCCTGCCACCTACTATCAAGGGCCAAATTATCCCTATTCTTTTCCATGCAGCTTCCCTTAGCAGAGCAGTATTGTACTGCCTCTCCTGCACGGGTCATCACCTGGAGTGGAGGATCAGACAACTTTCTCACTTGCACTACTGTTGCTAGCAGTTGTGAAGCCCCTCTCAGGATTCCTGAATGAATCACTGAGGAAAGGCTCCGGTATGGTTGAGATGTATATGGTTCCATTGTGTACCTACTGCTTCAGGCACTGCCCTCAACCCCTGGTCACCATAGCAACAGGCATGAACTTCACCTATCTGGCCCCAACTTCCTATTGAGCCTGACTGTGTCCAAGGTGCCAAAGCCAACACGACCTTCTCCCACTCCCAGCCCACCGGGGAATTCTTCTGTCATGTGCTATGACTAACAAGCAGGACACCTCAATTCCTTGCCTGTCTCCCCAAATTAGGCCATTATACCAACCTATTTCCACAGAAGAATGGAGACGTGGTATCTGCCAACAACAAAAAAGTGTTTTTTCTCGCCTTAACTATCTCTTCATGTGCATTGCTTTTCAGTTATAATCAAACCCTGTTCAAATAAGAACAGCAGCAATGGAGCATAAAGGTGTTTCATTAGACTTTGGCATAGTCTTCCTCCAGGTAGGAGGAAGACATTAGACCTGAGACCTGTGGCTGGCATGTCTTTAAATGTTCACCTTCCATGCTTTCTTTCAGAAACTCCTGGCAAATATGCTTATTGTAAAATATTATTGTAAAATACTAGAAACAATTTTTTCATTGCTCTAAAAGAGAGCACAAGTGGCTAAACAAACATATAAAAGGATGAGTTTACATGTTTTATTATGTATTTGAAGAGCATAAAAATGCATCCAAGATGGAGTGTGCTGCTATTTGATGAAAGAATAAGTCAGTGGTTGAATATTAAATCATTGCTGTTACCTTTTTACGTATACTTCTTAGAGTCAACCCACATGGAAAAGGTGAACCTAGGATGGGAACACACTCATCCTCCACTCCCTTACCCCCTGGGCTTGCATAATATTTACTCTAGAGAGTAGGGTGTGCCCAGTAATGAGCAAGAACAGCAATTATGGGTAGAGGCCAGACTTCAAAAGAAGGGCCAAAATAAATGTTGTAAAAACTAAAATTTAGTTGGAGATAGTGGGCAAAATGTAAATAGTAGCAAAAAGTTATTTGAAATATTCTTTGCTGGTTACTGGTTATAACAACAAATTACCAAAAATTATTTGTCTCAGATTTATTCCATTCTTATTTTTTTCAGTTCAATCACCATGTGTCTTTGGTATAAACAAAAACAAACGGAGATAAAACTAAGCATCAAATATTTTATATACCTCTATAAGAGACATTTAGTAGAACTCAGCTGAAATTGTAAACTAGCACAACTGGCATTGGAAATTCAACATATAGTATAAAAATTCCTAACTAGTCATCATCATGATGAATTTCATAAGCCACAGTACAGTAATTGTGCTAATGAATTAAGACTGACAAAATTATCGAATAAATATACCAGTATTTCAGTCTCTTTCATAGTAACTTCAGCTCTTGAATGTTTAGTTAAACTTTATGTTTATCTACTAAGACTGTTTCTTTCCAGTGGTTCTATCCATTCCATTCTTTTTCAAAATGGCACATGGGTAGAGAAAAGCTTTCTGTGTTGCCAGATCCTCTCACTCCCTGTCCTCCACCTGCCGTCCCACTGAAGTCTGTGCTATGAGTCTAAGCCAAGCCTCTAACTGGGCACTGGGCTAGGCTGGTGACACTATACTCTGCTAAAGATCACCACTCACTCTGCACAATGGTTCTGTAGACAGACCATTGCTGCTCTTGCTATCCACTTTCCATTTTCCCTGGGGTGCAGATGGAAACTTCTAGAGCTCCCCAAGATACCCAAAGTCATTGAAAACTGCCAAATTATATCTCCCCTCAAGTTTTCCAAAGTTTAGCATAGGCTTACTGGAATTCTACTCCAGTACTACAGAGAAATACATTATCAATGATCCACAGATCTATTACTCTTCCTCATCGTTTGTAATTAAAAACAAGGATAACTATCTTAAGTATCCTTCATAAGGTAAATGGAATGTGTAAGAGGTGAGTAAGGTGTAGCTTTAACTGATAAAGGAATCAATTAGTAAATTTGTAAATATATATTTCTGCAAAAACTGTAGTTACACATTTTCTGTAGCTATATATAGCATGCATATAAACATTCATAGAAAAAGGTCTGGATGGAAAGAAAACTGGCACATCTAGGAAGGATACTGGGAATGAAGGTGATTGTCAAAAGCTAAAGGGTAACATACTGTTACAAATAAAATGTAATCATATAGTAGCTTCGCAATTTATATTTGTAAAAAGGCAATATGCACAGCTTGATACATTTTAAGAAAAAATACATACACATTATCTTTTGTATTTCTTTTCCCCTTCTTTGATGGCAAATACCCAGGGATGGTACTGGAAAAGTATCTGCCAAAATAATGCTGTAATATTATCTAAAGATATCTCCAATAAAAGCAATATAATCAACTTCAGTATTCTCATTTAAAAAGAAAATCCAGTTCAAGATCTATCAAAGCAATGCAACTTCAATTTAGAAATCTCATTATTTTACTTATTTACAACCTATGCAAAGAACATAATTGTATATAGAATCTTGCATTTCTTTTGAATATAACACTTGAGGCCTTGCCTGGTGGTGCAATGGGTTAGAAAGTAGCACTGCAAGCTAGCTGCAGCCACTTCAGTGTCAGCTCCACCCCTGCCTCGGAGGTGATGGCACAGCAGACCTCTCTTGACTTGCCCGGTGCTCCCCTCAGCAGTGTACTTTGTTGATCCGCCTGTTCTACTCCCACTGTCTGTGGTGAATCCTCTCACCATCCCTGCAACTCTGGCCTGTACCCCAGTTCTGTATGCATAAATAAATTTTTTTTAAAAAAAAGAACTTGTCCACTAACAACCCAGGAAGTAGCTTTAAGCCAGTAACATTTCCAAAAGAAAAATATGAGGGTACAATACCATAGACTTATTTCCTTAGTAGTTCACCAATTCTATTTTACATCATTAAAAAAACAAAAAAAAATTATGCTTAACACCATCATTGATCAAGTCCTTGTGGAGAATGTTCATTCTGGAGATAGCTGTGTAAAAACATCTGACCCTAATTAAGTGAGGGAGGTACTGATATTCAAATCTAACCATTTTATGAACAACAGTTTTCAGTGTACAGACTAAAAGTTGCTTCTAGATCACTGTGCTCTTAAGAATTCCATATTTTTAATTTATATTACTAAAGTCTTGAACCATGAAAAGATGGCTGAGAAATGATGATGAGAAAAGAGAAATTCCCAGAGCTATCTTGTTTCGCAATGTGGTGAGAGAAAAGTATAGTCAGAAGTATCTTCCCAAATATAAAGGTCATCAGTGAGGAAAAGCCTCTCAAGAATCCCATCTATGTAATTTGGAATTTCCCTCACCTCTCTTAGGTGTCTAATCAATGTTTTCCTCCAGCAATATACCTTGTAAAAGTGGCTCTCACAGTCCAAATAAAAGAACAACATCCTTTAGAAAAGTTACAAGGAGAAGAGCACTGGGCAGAGTTAAAAGAAAATCTGGATCCACCCTAAAATCCAGGTGGACATTAGCAGCTTCCTTCTCTGCAACAAGAGAAGCGTCATGTCTAACACACTGTTAGCGCTCCGTGTCAATGACCCATGTTTTCATCAAAAGCCAACAAAGGGGATACACACAAATCCCTTTCTGTGGGTGTATTGTGTTTTTTTTTCTCTTTTCTTACATCATTATTCATTTTTGTACAATACTTGGTTTCTCCATTCAACCGTAAGTCTCCGTAATTCTCCCCCATCACCCATGAGCTATCACTATAGTCCCTGTGTTCTTCCCTCTCCCGCTTTGATCCCTGTTTCTCCTACTTGCTGTATGCCTCATATCTAAGGCGTACTTGCAAGTTTTGAGGTCATTTGTTTTGCTTCAAATAATTATTTTTCTATCTATACTACATATCAGCTTGATCTTTGCTTTCATTCAGCAATTCCTTACACAAAATACTCAGCTTCTCTTATGTGATGGACATTCAAACAACCTCATTTGGTGATGACAATTCAAAAAAAGTCATATACATGTAATTAAAACAAAAATAGGGAAGCAACTCATTGAGTAATTCTTTTACATCTTTAAAACAAATGAGAGGTATAATTCCTTTGGCAGAAGGGAGTAAGCATTTAAAGTAGAGAATTACTGACTAGTTAGTAATACTAGCATTCACTTTCTTTTCACACTGAAACATGGAAAAGAAGGTATGAATGAATGAGTTAAATTGAATCCATTAATTTATTTAGTTACAAATTAATTTTATAACAAAGCACTTTTTATATAATTTAAAACACACATGCTTTGATTGAAGAGTGACTGTAAATGGATCCAGTTTTCGTCCACCTGTGATAACAACTTTGTCATTTCTTCTATGAGTACAGGCTCTGAAGGAAGCATTTTAAGATGTAACTAAAAAAACAAAACAAAACAAAACATTTTTTGATTAAATTTTTCTTAAGTGCTGATTTAATGCCATCTAATTTCTCTTTTCTCTATCATTTTTTGTTAGTATGAGTCCCCTGTGGGACTGTGACTTGTACAGTAGAACTGAAATGAAGATGACCACTTTCTTCCACCTAGAACTGTCCTGATATAGATCCAGAAGAAACTTATTATTCTAACACTTACTCCTTATTTTTGAGCTTGGTACATTTCTTCTTTCATTGTAAACCACAGGTAATGAACAACAAATGCTCCCTTTGTTGTATTTTCCAAAGATTTAATAAATTTACATTCAGTAAGTATATAAAAATACAGAAATAACTTTTGATATTTCTGTATTTTTACTCTGTGTGCTATTACCTACATGTAATCACATCAAGACATTTTATTTTAATATTAGTAGGCCAGAGGAAGAATCAAATCTACTATCACTGAAAATCAGTGTCATCTACCTTCAACATACACAAAACTATTAAAATAGACATGAATAGTGTATCAGTCATAAAGGAACTGTTATTGCCAAATCACTTGAAACTCCTTCAATAAGGATAAAACTATCAAGAAATACCTTGATCTCATCAGTAAAACAAAACAAAATACATAAAATCTGACTTCCTCTTCATATTTATTAAAAAAAAAAACCTACCAAAATGTTCCTTAAAAAGCTAATGTTTCAGTATGCTAGATCAAAAGGAGAGGATTGAGACAAAATTGTGCTGAATTAAAAAAACGTAGAGAAAGAGTAGTCATTAGGCACAAGTGGTTATTTAAATTTAAGTTAACTAAATTTCTATAAAATTAAAAATTCACATAGTAATCACATTAAGCCACATTTCAATTTCTCTGTAGCCTTATGCAGCCAGTGGCTCCCTTACTGAAAAGAACATTTCCATCTTTGCGGAAAGTTCTACTCGATAGCACTGTAACTGGGGGCAAACTGGAAAGTACTGTTTTGCATAAGACTTACCTTTAAAAACAGTGCAAGGTATGCTTGTGCTAATTCAAAATCACGCTTTTTATCCAATATCACCCCGATCATTTTTAAGAAGCTCTGCATGACTTCTACAGACCCACCACAATCAGGAGACAAGCTTCGCAGCTCTGTTTCAATCCCTGATGGGCCTAATTCTTTCAGAAGGTTAAAAGCAGCCATATCTGCATTAAATTTTAAAAAAGAATCAAGTTATTACTACAATCACTACACTTGGGAAACTACTGCTTTCATTTCATATCTTAAGCCACGTGTATTTAAATTATATAGGAAATTAATTTTGAGGATTCATTTTTCCTTTTAAGTAGAACAAACCCAAAATTAAATAAAAATCAGTATAAATGATGAGGGCAACACAAATTATTAAAAGTGCTAAATATGTTGTAATTTTTTACAATTTAACCTTTTTTTCCTGCTGATTAAAGCTGAAGAAAATCTAACTACTCCCTTACAATAGGTATTTAAAACATGCTCATAAGTCAGTAATGAAAAAAATCCAAATATAAGATATAAAAGTGCATAGTAAACTATTAATAGTAACCATTGGGAATAGGATGGGGTGGGGAAATTTATTTTTCTTCTTTTTCTTATAGAAATTATGGAAGTGCCGTGTAATCAGTAAAACACTAACAACATATGAATATATAAGAAGGGAAAGAATCCACTATGTTCTTACCTACCCTAAATTTTCCTGAAAGTACGTACTATCATAAGAGCACACTACAAATATATTATCCAGGTACTTAACTACTATTTTTTTATATGAGGAATTTGTATTACAATGGGAATAACTATACATTTCACTTTCTGAAAAGAAACATAACAAGTCTAAGAAATCTTACTTACTATCTTCTAGTATATACTGAAAGTATTTTTTCATTTGTGCCTTTCTCACATAAATATAACAAGTTTCTTCTTCTATCATCGTGCTACTCTTTAGTGATGTACAATGGCCCAAAGTACCATTATTTGACTTTACTTAAAAGATACTGGTACAAAAGCAAAAGCATTTGGATCAGACAGCAAGATGAAAAGTCAAAAAGGAGAGTGCTGTGATTTTGTTAACTGCTATTTATCATTATTGGCTAGAAACTATTTATAATGAATAATTTATCATCTTCCATTTATTATATTAAATATATAATACAGTACAGCTAATATTTTATCATTATTTGTTACTATGTATATTTATAATGATATTATTCGCTATACACTATAAAACATTTCCTTTTTCTAGAATAATTTGGGACTATCCAAAATTTCTTAAGACAAAGCCTCTGAAAGATTCTCAATAAATTATGGCATCTGTCTTCTGAGTCTGGAGGCACTCTCATTTAACATCCAAAAGCTAAAGTTACTGCAGAATAAAACCAAAAATTTCAGCACTTTCAATTTTACCATCTTCTTTTAGTTACAAAAATATCTTCCAATATTTCATTTTTTTCTGTACATAAAGTAAAATACCTGAAGAGACTATATAATTTATAATTTAACTTACATTCATTATTTACCAATCCTTCTTCAAGTTTCAAGCAGAAATCTGATTTTTGCGCCAGAAATCCAAGATTTACCACTTTAGACTTAACAAAAAAATACACATTAGTCAAAGAAGACAAAAATAGTTTATATGAAAAGGGGTTTAGTTTATAATTAAAAGCAATCATTAACTTATTATAAACTGTTGAACTAGGTTTTGGTAAAGAAATAGAAATATACAATACAAAATAATCCATATGCTTAGAATGTTCCAATTTGATTTTTACCTTTTGGGGATCATTATTTTGCTCAGGTGCAGCAAATCTAGGTACGAGACCAGGAACCGTTGGAATGAAAAATGGTGCTGATTTGGGTACTTTGGGTGGTTCCTTTGGCTTATTCCTTTTCTGATTAAAGAAAATGAGAAAGACACTAGTAAATAATTACCTTATCAACAGTTTCCAATATTAAATTTCAAGCCAATTTTAAAACAAAGTCCAAAACTAAGAGGAAAATTTTCCAGAAGAATAAAATAAAACCTCCTCGAACCTTACCACAGATATTTTTAAAAGCAGACCAGAAGTACTAATATTTAGGTGAAGAATTAACACAATCTGAACTTCTTTTACACTTCAAATACAAACTTTCTTTTTTTCAAAATGAATTAGAAAGCAAAATTAACATAACTCTTCAATAGTTTCTCCAATTTCTTCACTCTGAAAGAAATTTAGAGTCAGTAGACTCTGCCATTAGAAGTAAACTAGCAAATTTTTTTTGTTGACACAATGAATTTGTTTCTTTTGCATTTCTAAATAGCAAGAGAACACCACAGCTGATTTATCTCAAGACATCTCAAGTCTTAGTAAAATTGTATCAGGAATGGCCCTCCCTGGTGGCACAGCGGGTTAAAGCACAGCACTGAGAATCTAAAGCCACTTCCGCATGAGTTCGATTCCCGCCTGCCCTGGAGATGACAACATGGCGTGGCAGACCTCTCCTGACCCGCCCGCTGCTCCCCTCAGCAGTGTACTTCGTCAATCTGCCTGTTCTATTCCCCACTCTGTCTCTGGTGAAGCCTCTCGCCTCCCCTGAGCTTCTGGCCTGTACCCCAGTTCTGTATGTACAAATAAATAAATCTTTAAAAAAAAAAAATTTTATCAGGAAAACCTTCACTGGAATTCCCACTAATTGAACTTAATTTGGGTGACTATATTGCTATACACAGGTACCTCAGAAACATTTCATACAAAAGCCTTTAACTTTACGCCACACACTCCTTTTCCATTCCTTAGGTGTTTTACAACCACAGGGAGATTTTATGAAAGAAAACCAGGAATACCTGTGGCTTCATGAAGGTACAGCATACACAGCATTATATGAAAGCAAGGTAAAGTACAGCCAACTGCAGCAGTGTAATCACAGCCCTTTGGGGTAGGAGAAACTAAAAAAGTCAAAACTGTCCTTCAACTCACTGATCTTGTGTTTGAAGGGGAACAGTCAACGAATTGTAATATAAACAAAAGGACTTGGAGAAGCCAAAAGCAGAAGTCAACCATAGGGCAAATATGAAAATTCTACTTTTTTTCATGTAGTAAAAAATTAATACTAGCAGTTTAGCAGACTTCTTTCCTAAAGATCATGGACTCAGGTTTCTATATTAAGATGTAGTGCAGAATAAACTATAGTTAGCAAGCAGAAGAGTTCAAAAACTTAGCTCAATTAACTTAAGGGCATTATTCTGATTGTTCCCTTCATTCTCATATATGTGTACTTCTAAGTGCACTGCCCCTTTTTTTTTCTTAAAAAAAGATTTATTTATTTATGCATACAGAACTGGGGTACTGACCAGAGGTACTGAACAGCACTCAGGAGTAGTGAGAGGATTCCTCAGAGACAGAGTGGGGAGCAGGACAGGCAGATGGAGAAAGTACACTGCTAAGGGGAGCCGTGGGCTGGTCAGCAGAGGTCTGCCCAGCCATGTGGGTCACTCCGGGGCTCAGGTTCGAACTCACACTGAAGAAGTTGCAGCTCACTTGCAAAGCAGTGCTTTAGCCTATAGTGCCACCAGAGAGGGCCCCTAAGTGCATTGCTTTTAAAACAATTTTAGAAAAATACTCATTTTAGAGCTGACAGGTTGGACAACATGATGGAGATATACTATGCTTTTAGACAGTATATCTTCATATTGATGTCTAATCTCCCAAAAGTGAGTAAGCAAAAACAAGTACTTCTATATTCTGTGAGGATTATTAATTTCACCTTTTTTCTTAACCAGGACACACATTATCTTTTCTGGTACTAAGTTAGCTTCCGTAAACAACACCTTATTAGAGAAGGGGTAACCTCTGAAATTGTCTTGTCTATTTCTCCCAAATGCTTTTGCTACTCACAAATAGGAATCATTAAACAGGCTTTGAAAGCCACTAATTTATATCATAATCACCCAATTCTCATGTAAAATTATAAATTCCTTAATGATAAAGACACTGTTTTTTTCAAAGTCCAGGAACATTATTTTGTACCTAAGTTCATATTAAATTATATTCCTGTGCTTGACATTGAAAGCTTTCTGGTAGCTGACAAGAGTAGGATGTAGAATGATAAAGGGTAACTGAAGCTTTAAAAAAAAAAAAAAAAAGACTAGGAAAGTCACCTTGTTTCCAAATGCCTGAGAATAAAAAATTTCTACAATATGGCAGCAATTTTTCCCCGTTTCATAAGCTTAGAAAGTAGTTCAGGGCCCTCTCTGGTGGTGCAGTGTGTTAAAGCACAGCACTAAGAACTTAACTTAATGGCACTTCAGCATGAGTTCGATCCCCAGCCCAGGAGGTGATCTATGTGGCGAAGTAGACCTCTCCTGACACAGCCACTGCTCCCCTCAGCAGTGTACTTCGATAGTTGGCTCCCCACTCTGTCCCTGGTGAATCCTCTCACCACCCCTGCACCTCTGGCCTATACCCCAGCTTTGTATGCATAAATAAATAAATTTTTAAAAATAAAGTAGTTCAGAAGACTGCATTTGACACATTCAATTTCTAACAGTTATATACTTACAAGCTGGACTTCTGCTTTATCTAAATGTCTGCTGAGTGCTTTCAAGGTCTCTACATAAATATAAAAGTGATACTCTATGTAGATTTAACAGCATTCAGTTAAGTTAGGCATTAATTACGCCTCTTCTTAAGCCCACTAAGTAGGGGAAGCTACTACCAAGAAAGAAATGCTCTAGAATGTATCTATGGGGGCCAATTCTAAGTGCATTATAATATTACCTTAATAACATCAAGATTAAGAAGGTTTTTCCACCGTGACTCAGGAAGAAGCGATAAAGTCACCAACTGCTCATTTAGTTGTTCTGGGGAATCATATGTTACCATTTCATCACTTTGTTCTACAGTTTCTTCCAGTAATTCCACATCTTAAAAGAAAAAAAAATTCAGGTAAAATAATTAATGAAAATTAAGATTTTTATCATAAAAGTAATGCATCAATAATTTCAAATCCATTTTGTATTTTATAACGTGCTCACTCACTACATACTTATAAATTCCAGAAATATTTCCTTGCCCCTCCCTTTGTATTTATTTTTTCACATAAATGACAACTCCCATTCCAAGACTCACAGCGACTCTCCACTGGGATACTATTAGCTATCAATGCAGAATCAGTAATAATTTTGCATACAGTCATGAAATATTAAAAAATATTTCTCAGTTAAAAAATACTTTAATTGCACTTAGTTTTACTTTCAGCTACAATGCTAAATTTACATTATTATATTTTTGATTACCTTGTGTTTGACAAGTACCAGGTAGTGTTACTACTGAAGGAACATAATCTACTGGAAGTGGCCGCAATGAAACAACTGAATATAGGGAAATGTTGGACCTGACAAATGAAAACATAAGCAATTTTTTTTATAAAAACAGCTTTTCAGAGACTTCAGTTAGTAGTAGTAGTAATAGCATAAATCTTGAATTTGTCTACAAATTCCAACCATAAGTTAAGAAAAGACCTCAAAAATAGATAAATGCTTAACGCATGTTAGAGATGTCATCACAAGAAAGATGTACATAAAATTTTTCTAGATCAAGATGACATGACATTTATTGTGAATGACCACAGATTCTTACAGGTCTTTCGGTGAAGCTAAAACATCACCATAGATATAAAGGTACAGTTATGAAGAATTATGTACTTAGAATGAATCTTAGAAAAGCACTATGCCCACGCTGGTGCCCAAATTTACAGAAAAAGCAGGCTGAATTTGAAAACTGATGGGCCAAGATCATAAAGCAGTAGGTAGTGGGGGATGCCAGGAAAGTAAAGGCCTGGCTGAGGACTCCTTTTTTCCTTTCTGAAATTTTTAAATTCACTTACTTTTTCAGAAAACAAAAGTCAAACAAATAAAAATATATTATGTGCTTTACAATGACTTGGCAAAGCTTTCTAAGTAGGAAAGCAGATGTTGAATTGGTCATAGATTGAATTAACTTTCAGGGCTAACTATGACATTTCCACTTTATAAATTTATTTTTAAAAAATAAATTTATAAATGACGAAGAGGTCTCTTCCCCACCTGTGCCTACACAGGTGCTTCTCTTCATCAACCTTCTCCCTCTGCAAAGCAGTGGAGGCATCTATCCGCCCATGCTGCCCCCCTGTGACTATCAGGCCACTCTTTTGACAAGCATGTCTTTTTGCCTGCTTGTGTCTGTGCAAGTGTCCTTTACTTCCCTTTCCTTTTTATAGTGAAACTACCCTTCTGAACGTTTACAAAAAATAAGTTAAATGACTATGTCTACAACTATGTCTGACAATATTATCTTCCTTCTCTTCTTTACCCAAAATAGAACTATAGAAAACACTCACCATAGGTAAATTCCAAGGTGGTCCACATGAGAAGTGGCCAGAAAGTCTCCAGTTGGGGACATAGTAACATTGAGAGGGGCAGAATCCAATAAAAAGCTGTCTATAAGGCTATACAAACAGAAGATATTAACACATTTAAATTCTACTGAAACTGGCAGAATTCACAAAACATAGTTTTCCTAAAAGAAAAATGGCTAAGACATGCAAAGTATTTGTTTCACTAACATCAGAAATTCATGACTAATAGCTTTGTCAAATTAATTCTCTTAATGAAAATAAATTCTCTTAATGAAAAAGTTCAAAACACTAAGTAGGCCAATTAATTGGAGAAGGTGTTTCAACAACAGAAAGAATACAGGAGGAAAATGCTGTTTTCCTAGAATGGTATTTTGGCAAACTACTAGGAGAATTCTGAAGACATGAGACATTTAAAACCATAAGGTAGTATGGAAATAGTCTCAGAGTTTTAACTTGCTAGAGGAGTTGGGGAAGATAGGGGGACAAACACATTCAAGAGACTCTAGGCCATCTAAGAGAACACAGAATTTGAAATGAGCCTTACAAACAGAGGATTTCAAAGAATGCTAATGGCAAAGAAGGCATTTCTTAGAAGCAACAATGTGTGGAGGGAAGGCAAGGGAAAACATAAATGGTCTAGTGAGGAGTACAGTTTGGTGCAAAAGCAAAAGGCTGTGAAAAGGGTCATAAATACCAATTTATTGAGATTTTGAAAAAATATTTCTTTAAACATTTAAGAACTGGGGTACAGGCTAGGGGTACAAGGGGTAAAAGGATCCACCAGACAGAGTGGGGAGCAAAAAGGAAGATAACTGAAATACACTGCTGAGGGGAACAGTGGGCAGGTCAGGAGAGGTCTGCCACGCCATGTGGGTCACCGTCACTTCCCTGGCTGGAAATCAGACCCGTGCTGTAGTGGCTTTGGAGAGCTTCATAGTGCTGTGCTATAACCCACTGTGCCACCAGGAAGGGACCCTTGAGATCAATTTTATCTTTTAATCAGTGACTAGGTGCTGAAGGTTTGGGAGCAGAGAGTGGTATAATCTTCACTTTCATAAGAAAATTTTCCATCAGAACACATTTGAAAAAGAAGAACAATGAAGGTTATGGGGGTTGTCATCTAATAAGATCTAAAATAAGAAGTTTGTAGTAGCAAGTGAAACAAGGTGGATTTAAGGAGCAGAGAGAAAGATCCAACATTTGAAATCCTTCAGGAGAGCCTTCAGGATGGCTCAGAGTGTGAATACACTGTCAATACTCTGCCGTGGGAGGGTATAATGGCTTTAAGCCCAGCTGATCTGAAAACTACTTTATTCACTGATACAAATACACTATCCACCAGGAGTGCACAGCAAAAGATCGAAGAATATTAAATAAATTTTTAAAGTAATTATAAATAATAAATTTTTTTTTCTGAGAAAACATTAATAAATTCCCATTCTAAAGGAAATTAGTGCTTCTGAATAGGACATATCCTAAACATTTTAGTCTATCAATCACTCTCAAAACCCTCGATGGAGCAGTTCCATCCTTCTTGTATCAGAAACTCAGGGTTGGTCAGATTCAAAAACCTACTCAGTGTTAAAGACAACTGCATCAGTACTGCCACCACAGCAATCTCCTCTAGGAGTCACTTTACACCCTAGTAGAGCCACTATGTGAGGTGCAGTAAATAGTACTGTATCATATACACCCAGGGGCTGCCTACTCTATTGACTCACGGAACACGCTCCAAACAAACTCTGTCAATACTTTCCTGGGAGACAGTAGGGACATTTCAATAATAAAACTTATCTCAATAAAAATGTAAATCTGAAATAGTGAGTACAAGATAGTTAGACAAAACTAAAACTAGAAATGCTAGAAATAAACCCAGGCCAAAGTAGACTTAGGATGATGAATGCTACTGAAGTCCCAATTATGGGGAAAAGATGAGAAATAACCTGTCTATTACTGCACAGATGTCCAAGCAGTAGTTTTCAATGGAGAGTCAAGATCTCAATAAATCAGGAAACAATAGCTAAGCACTAAAAATACTTGTACAAATTCATTTATTCTAAACCATAAAAAAACATTATCTCACTATATATAGATGAAGATTAACCTAGAACATTGTATCTTTGTTTTGATCAACTTTTGTTCATCAAAAGTGTAACTCAGGGAGGAGTGAAACTTTCAAGTGTGTTCAGTAATTGTTAAACAAAAAATCTACTGCTTGAACAAATTTAGTTTACTTGATACTATAGCTGTCAAGTTTATTGTGCAACTTGATTTCCACAGCTGTTGTGTGTGGGTAGACTGATCTTCCATCATTTAAAAACATCAAATTGAGGAAGGTGTTTTCCACACATACAGCATATTTTATAAAGCGTATGTGTGCAGGTTTCATTCCAGATTAATTACTATACAGTCTCCTGCTAATACTACAAAATGAAAAGTTACAGGTAAATTATTTTTCTGAGAGAACATAAATAAAATTCCCATTCTCAGGAATCAGAGTGACAAGCAAAGGAGCCCTGCACACACAGCTAACTCTCAGTAACTAATTTCTGATTATATGCTGAACAAAGGCAGATAGCTTCTAAAAATTCTATCACCAAAGAAATGGAATCACCTTAGAGAGAACTTTAAATGAACAGAACAGGATGGTTTCACAATACAATGTTCTACTACAACTGTTTCTCTGAAAGTCTGACAAGCACAAAACAATATTTAACAGCTTAAAAAAAACTTCAACAGATGGTAGGAATGCAAACTAGTACAACCACTATGGAAAACTGTTTGGAGGTTCCTCAAACTGCTTAACATGGAGCTTCCCTATGACCCAGCAAACCCACTCCTAGGTATCTACCCAAAAGACACAAAAACACTGATTGAAAAAGATACCTGCACCCCCATGTTTACTGCTGCTTTATTTACAATTGGAAAAACATGGAAGCAGCCCAAATGCCCAAAAGTAGATGACTGGATTAAAAAGATGTGGTACATATATACAATGGAATATTACTCAGCAACCAAAAAAGAGAAACACATGTTTTTTGCAGCAACTTGGATGGAGCTGGAAAAGATCATGCTTAGTGAGATAAGCCAGAAAGAGAAAGAAAAATACCGGACGGTTTCACTCATAGCAGGAGTATAAAGGACCAGGCGAGAAAATAACAAAAATAATGAACAACCATATACCAGAGACATTTTGTGGGGGTGGAGTGGGGAATGGGATCAAAAACGGGGGGGTGGGGAGGGAAATGCACTGGATTATGGTGATGGCACACAGGTAACTTGGTGATGGGAAACCCGCGGGGATTACAATTGAGATGGAAAAAAAAATGTACAAAATGATGTAAAAATAAACTTTTGCAAAAAAAAAAAGAAAAAACTTCACCAGAAACAGTTCAGCAACTGTGCAACTCCAGCTGGATATGTCACCACACCCAGTGGTTTACTCATAGATAGTTTCACTTTTTAGGCTCTACAATGAGTATATTCATTCTTTAAATATTTAACATGCCATATAAATAATGAAATTGCTTACTGAAGAAAAGACTGAGGAATCACCAAAGTTTGCCACTCTAATTACATTTAAAACAGAAAAGAGGGGAAGTCAAAAATACCAAGTTACTAAGGTTAGATCCTCATTCCCTTAATATCTCCTATATCGAGAACATCAATTCACCCTTAGAACATATGACACAATGTGAAGAAGGCTGACATCACAACAACTGGGAAATCTACTTCTGTCTCCTACACTTATTTGTGCTTTCTATCTACAAACTATACCACACCTTGAGAAAAATCACTGTAAAATGGGACTACAAACAGTAATAGTATCTATACTTATCAAGAAATGAGAAAAGATGAAAAATAAAATTATACAGCAGCTCATAATAAATATTAATTTAGTTGTGATTAGGCAGGCGGTGGCAGCAGCTGTAATACTATTTTTCAAACTTCCTCATTTAAAATCTGAGCCAAAGAAGTACTAATGTATTCCATTAATAAAATCGTATTTTTGTCCAGTGTGTATTTTTTAGTTTTTTAACAACTCTTTCTTAACAAATGAGCTTTAGGTGACTAGTTTCTTGTTCTTGTATTTATCCTGGCTTCAAGCCTCTCTATTCACATAAAACTGCCTCAGTGTTCACCAAAAAATAAGATACAACAGTTGAAAACCCATCTAAGAATGTGTAACTTTTTACTGAAATAAGAAATTTAGCAAAAAGGGAATAATGTTGAGTCAAAAGTAGGTGGTTTCCTAATTCTTTCACTCCTAAGACAAAACACCACATTTTAAAAACATTTTGGCAATTTTGTATTACTAAGTAGTACTCCCTCTCCCATTTAACATGGCGTAAAGTAATTAAACAGAAAATGAAAAAGGCATTAGGTCAACTCTATTATCTGAAGCAACTTTCCTACTGTAAAAGCAATTCAAGTTACAATGTTCATTTTCAAAAATAGTGAAAGGCCAAGAAGCAAGGAACTACTACTTTCTAATGGTACCCATAAATTTATTTTTTGTTTTTAAATTAAGTGTGAACTTTTGTGAATTTTTTAAAGTTGGAGGAAACAGCCATTGTGCTTCACTCTACACTGGTAAAAAGAAACACACTTGTGGCTAAAAGTCCCTAGTTATGACAGCTGGGTCCAAGGACAACACTCTTTGCTGTGCATTTTCCAAATCCAGCATGTATGCAGGGTAAGTAGGCAGGTGTGCCTCATTCCTCTACCACCCTTGAAGGGAAATGAAGACATCAGGGTTTTTCCTTTCTAAAGGTCAAGTGCTTTCAGGTATGAGCTTATCCAATTACTGAGAAAGATGAGGAAGTATAACTGAACAAAATTAATTTAGAAATATTTCAAAGAAAAAAAGTAGTAATTTCCTTCCCATTTCTCTCTTCTAGCTCTTTCCTGATGTTAAATTTCTGTTATATTAAATGCCTTGTTATTACCAGTATGCCTTCTTTCATGCTCTAAGTAATTATAAGTGACATAATTTTAAAGTGTATCTATTCCTATATAAACACATAAATTGACTGCACTCTGGTGAAAGTGGACCCCACGTACACTTAGACCACCACTGTTTCAAATGATTTAATGGAATTAGAGATTGTTTTCTCATCAAGTGCTAGTTTAGTAACAAGTTTCAACAGAAAAGACGTATTTCTGAACATGGCTTGGTATTACCCAAATCTTCTTTTTTTTTTTTTAAGATTATTTATGCATACAGAACTGGGGTACAGGCTAGAGGCATAGGTGTGGTGAGAGGATTCACCAGAGACAGAGTGGGGAGCAGAACAGGCCGACCAAGGAAGTACACTGCTGAGGGGAGCAGTGAGTGGGTAGGGCAGGTGAGATCTGCTGTGCTGTGTAGGTCACCTCCGGGAGGGGACGGAACTCATGTTGAAGTGGCTTTAGCTTCTTAGTGCTGTGCTTTAACCCACTGTGCCACCAGGAAGGGCCTGGTACTTTTAGCACTTTATTCAAAATGTCTTATTCAAGACTTACGTTACAGAGAAAATAAAATTTGCATAAAGGACAGTTAGATTTTTGACTTTTTAAATCCAGTATGAACTAACAATAAAAATCCCTCAAATGAAAACTCTACAATCACAAGTATAAACTATTTTGTATTAGAAAAAAACGACAAGTAAGCCTTCTTGAAATTTATGCAGCACAGTTCTATATTTCCCTTTGGCAAGAAATGAAAGCCTAGGTTTCCTTGCTATTATTTTCTTCTGGTACAGTTCTCTGCTGTTTAAAAAGATGGGAAACATTACAAAGATAAAACAGAATCAGGTTAAAAAAATTCACAAATAGATCCATATTCAAAAGTCATATAATCTTTTAACTATAACTAAAACTCACATGTAAAGTCAGTGACTAAGAAATCATCTGAGGCCCTCCCTGGTGGCGCAGCAAGTTAAAGCACAGTACTAAGAAGCTTAAGCCACTTCCGCATGAATTCGATC
>NW_004567108.1:62986791-62990071 GCF_000260355.1 Condylura cristata | reverse complement strand
AGGAAGGAAGGAAGGAAGGAAGGAAGGAAGGAAGGAAGGAAGGAAGGAAGGAAGGAAGGAAGGAATCATCTGATATAGTCTAAGGATATAAAAATAAACTCACCACCCAGATGGGAGGTCCCAAGTTCTAATACAGCAATCCATTGAAGCACTTATTAACCAACGACCATCAGGACTGAAAGCCTTAAGTTAAAACAAACAAACAAAAAAACATATTTAGCAGTTTAAAGAATACCAAAAATAGACAATGCAGGCTTAATGAAAAAATGAGTTTAACTGAGTGAATTTTTGATCACCTACTTTTACATAAAAATACCATTTCTTATGTAACACTGATTTGTATATAGATAAGGATTAGCTTTTTGCATGAAATATAAAACTTAAGTGTATCACCCAATTTTTACTCCCTAATCTCCAATCTCCTATTATTTATGTCTAGCAAACTGACTACAACTTAAAATTTTTTAAACATGAAACTATATTCTAAGATCATTCAATGAGAAATATTTTGTCAACCTAATTTCAGATATAAAATATCTGTGAAGCAACGACAGCAGTATTTCCTTGGAAAGAGTCTTCATCTTCAACTGGTTTTCTCAGAATTAATCCAACATGATTTTGAAAACAGGGAATGCAAATTCTCCTAAATTATTAAAGATACTAAGTAAGAAATCCTACTTTCACTTGTAGCTTTATTTTAAAATCTCCTTGTCGAGGTCAAGAAAAAGACGTAACACGGAAGTTGGTCATAGAGCAATAGTAAGAAGGAGGAAGGGCGGGGAGGGCAGGACAGGGGCGAGAAGAATACAAGGGAATCCCCTTGTCTTTATTAATTCTAAATTAATTTTAAAATGTACTTTTTTAAATAATCGAGTTTTCTTTTCTAATTTAATTTCATTATTTATATATTTTATCACATTTAATATTTGTCCAATGTTTAATTTCTCCTGTGGGTATAACCCCCATAAAATTCCTACCATCAAATTACTTGTTAACTGTCACCCTAGTCTCTTGTGCTCTTCCCACATCTATTTTGACCCCTTTCCCTCCTCTTACTCTGCTGCATGTCTTAGATTTATAGTTTGCCTGCTAGTTCTGCCTTTTTTTCCTGACTTTTTGTTTGGGTTCCCTTTATTTGTCCTTTAATTGAAACCATAACAGTAGGATTATTTTTCAAAATAAACTTAAATAATAAACTATGCCACGTTGAAGCCCTATCTTTTCCACTGATAAACCCTAGTTCTATTTGCTTGTAGCACATAAGTTCTGTGAGGCTTACATCAAAGAAAACACAAAAGGAAAAATCTTAAGTTTTGTAAGTATAGATTGCTCATTCAAAAGTCTAACCACACCACAGCATTTATGACTGTCAGTATTAACTAAATGATGTTTGTTTTCAGACTGCAGTGATAGTGAAGTACATACGTCAAGTTCACATAGTGCTCAATTTATGTCAGGACAGTGAGATAATTACAGGCAGGGACAAATGTCTCTGAGGAGCAAAGCCATGTTATAATGATCAAAGATTTAACAGGATGAATTTACCACTGAATAGGAGAAACTCCAGACGTATGTTAAAAGTGAAGTTTGAACAAGAAAAAAATAGGAAGAGCAAGTTGACACTGACAGATGTTTTCAAAAAATGTCATTTCATGAAAAATATTCCACTTCCACCCTCATTTTTATAGAAGATGTCATAACAAATTCTGTTGATGGGTTATCCTGCCAGTCTTCTAATTTCCTTACCAATTTCTTTCCTATTTTTTTTTTAAAGATTTATTTATTTGTTCATACAGAACTGGGGTACAGGCCAGAGATGTGGAGGGTGAAAGGATTCACCAGGGACAGAGTGGGGAGCAGAACAGGCAGATCGATGAAGTACACTGCTGAGGGGAGCAAGGGGCGGGTCAGGAGAGGTCTGCCACGCCATGTGGCTCTCCTCCAGGGCAGGCGGGGATCGAGCTCATGTGGAAGTGGCTTACGCTTCTTAGTGCAGTGCTTTAACTCGCTGTACCACCAAGGAGGGCCCTCTTTCCTATTTTTAAGGAAATGGGTAAGCTTTGCAAATTCTGGTATTTCTGGTGTGATAATAGATAAAAAAAGTGTTAACTATTGGGATTACCATTAAATAGCTAAGATTTATTTTTACATCTTTCAAGTAAACCCAGGTCTAGCTGATGCAAAATGACAATATGTACTTCATATAATCCTAACTTGACAAATTAATTTTTTATTTTTCCTATACTTAAAAGTTTTTAACAAAACATGTTTTTTCAACTAGTTCACCTTACACGATGTAATAGTACATTAACAGCATTAATTAAACTCTTTTAGAGTTAAGATATACAAACTCCAAAATACACATAAACTAGATAAAAATACCAAATTCCACATCGCCTATTAATTCTTCACATAGAAAAACAGAAATGTGTCGCTATTCTAGTATTAACTCAAAATTATATACTCATGTATCAATGGATTCAGTCATCCCAAAGTATATTCTGGTCTTAAGTTTAATAGAAAAAGATGAACACAGGTATTCACACTTTAATCTCAGGGCATCAATTCAAGAATTATTAAACTACTTCTAATTCTACAACTTTCCCTAACAATCTCATTTGAGAAAACAATATTGATAAAAGAAAAAGAAGACAATGAAATGTAAAGATATTCCCTGTTATTGATCAGCAAAACTAACATCATTAAAATGACCATCCTACCAAAATCAATTTACATGCAATTCCAATAAAAGCTTCAATGGCATTCTTCAAAGAAATAGAGCAAATATTGCTGAAATTCATATGGATCCACTAAATGGCCAAATGGCCAAAACTCTCCTGAATAAAAAAAGATAATAAAAGTATTATATGTCCAGACTTTAAACTATATGAAAAGCCATAAAAATTAAAATAGCATAGTACTGGAACAAATACAGACACACAGATCCATGGAATCAAACTGAAAACCCAGACATAAAGATGCATGTATATGGTCAACCAATCTATGACAAAGAAGCAAAAAATAACCACTGGAACAAAGACAGTCACTTCAATAAAAAGTGCTGGGAAAAGGATCACTATAAGCAAACAAATAAAACTAGCCTATCTCATACCATACACAAAAGCCAACTCTGAAAAGATAAAAGACCCAAATATGTAAGACCTGTAATCACAAAATACATATTAAAAAAAAAAAAAGCAGGCCCTCCCTGGTGGCGCAGCGGGTTGAAGCGCAGCACTGAGAATCTGAAGCCACTTCCGCATGAGTTCGATTCCCGCCT
>NW_004567108.1:62973294-62986520 GCF_000260355.1 Condylura cristata | reverse complement strand
AAGCAAAGAAAAAAAGGAAAAGATAAACGGCTGGGACTACATCAAACTAAAAGACTTCTTTACAGCAGCAAAAGAGACAATAACCAAAATAAAGAGATACCTTACATATTGGGAGAAAATACTTGTGCTCCATAAAATACATTAGGGATTTATATCAATGATTTATAAAGAGTACTCAACTCAACAAAAACAAAGTACACAGTGTGGTCAAAAAATGGGCAGAAGAGCTAAAAAGACACTTTTGCAAAGAAGAAATGCAAATGGCTAATAGGCATATGAAAAAAAATGCTCAACATCACTTATAACCAGGAAACTGAAAATCAAAACACAAGGAGATACCACCTCACACCAGTAAGAGTAGTCCATATTAAAAAGAACTAGGAACAATAAATGATGCTGAGGATGTAGAGGAAAAGGAACCTTCTTATTGCAAACTATGGAAAGTAAAAGCTGTGTGAAGGATCCTCAAATTACTAAAAATGGATCTACTGTATGACCCAGCATCTGCACTTCTAGTAATGTAACCAAACACACAAAAACTTTAACTCAAAGGGAAACCTACAATACTGTGTTTAATGCATCACTACTTATAACAGCTAAGATATGGAAACAACAATCTTAAGTGGCCCAAAACATGGTATATATACATGATGGAAGCCAACTCAGCAATCAAAGAGATAAAAACATGTGCCAGTTGCAGAAACATGGATGGAGCTGAAAGGGACTGCACTCAGTGAAATAATGTCAGAAGGAAAAAGAAAAATATTGCATCAAAAAAAAAAAAAGACAAAACTTATAAGCAACTATAGATCTGAGGCTTGGTGTAGGGCAGGGGACGAGGGGTCAAAACAGGGGTGAGAAGAGCACACACCATGGTGATGGTTCATGGGTGATGTGTTGGTGAGTTATTAATAGGGACTACACTTGAGGGGAGAAATCAAATATGGTAAAAAAAATGAACAAGGTAAGACAATTAAAAACATTAATTAAAGGAAAATAATGTATCTTACTTGAATATTAGTCTCCAAGGCCTCCCTTTTGGTGCAGGGGTTAACATCTCAGTGCTATTAAGCTACTGCCAGCCACGGGGGCATAAGTTCGATCCCTGGCTAGGGAGGCTAACAAACATGGAGCAGCAGACCTCTCCTGTCCCTCCTGCCGCTCCCCTCAGCAGTGTATTTCAGTAGATTTGACTGTTCTGCTTCCCACTGTTGTCTCTGGTAAATCCTCTCACCCCCTGACCCCAACCTCTGGCCGATACCCTAGGTTTTGAATATATAAATAAAAAAAGAATAGTTAAGTGTTAAAAATGAAAATTAATCTCCCAAATATAATATTTAGCATCTCCTCATATAATAAGTTTAATACTACTAAAGAATACCAGTTTCACCACTTGAACTATTTTGGTCCAATTAGAAACAGAAGTCAGTCAAGTTTTGTTTGAGCATCGTAAGTTTGTTTTACCATGTCATTTATTTGGCCTTGGTGTCCAGAAAATTCTCTGACAATTTTCCTGGTTTCTATGTCCAGAACACAAATGGAGAAGTCATCCAAGGCAAGTCCCAGAATGCCACTAGCAAGAAAAATACACCAGTTTTGATAAATAAACAAATTTTAACTCAAATCTCATTTTGTTCCCCCCCACCCCCAGGAGAAATTAAGTAAAATGCTATTCTTTATGAAAAGACTGATTTTTCCCACTTGACATATTATGTACTTCATCTAAATTAAGAACTTTTACTAAAAACATTAATAAGAAAATCTGTTATTATTGTTATTATTATGGAAGAAAAATTTTACCTGTCTCTATGGAGCAGAATCATATTTGGAGATGAATTAAGGCTCACAGAATGGATAAAAGTTTTGTTTTTAAAGTTCCAGAACTTGAGCAATCCTTCACTACCAGCTGTCATTGTCAATTGGTTTAATCCATCTACTGCAACACCTCTCACAGACCCTTTATGAGCTTTAAACATGTTAAAAGAAAAAAGAAATCAGAATTGGCAGTGCCTCTCTGAACACAACACTTCAAAACATCTGATTTGTCACTATTTTTATCCTCCTCAATCTTGAGCTTAATCTGGATTTCAGGAGGTAGAGAGAAAATTACAATATTGAGTAAGTGAGTATAAAATTCATCAGGTTGATGCCATAAAGTTTAAAAAACTGAACATTAAAATGTTCTACATAAAGCAAGAAAAAAACAAAAATTTTTTAAGTTGTAGAATATCTACTTTTCCCAAATTTTCCAACATGGTTTTTATAAAAGGTCAATGTTAATACCTACCATGTAGGTTAATAATAATAATTTTAACAAAATGCTCAGCACTCAAGAATTTAATAATTGTCAACAATAGTATTAGACTACATTATTTTTTTTTAAATTAAGGAAAAAGAAGTTAATACCTTGATCCATGCCAAAACTTCCTCGATGTATGCCAGACTGCATGTTGTATACATCTACAGCTCCTGATGAGAGACCAATTACAGCAAAGTTTCCACAAGAAGTTACATCCACTGCCTTAGGGGGAAAAAAACGACTTAACATTTTTATTGCACTTTATGGTTCCCAATGTATTTTTATCTAAAAATTATCACCTTTCAAAAAATAAGCTTATGGCAAATGAATGCTTTCACTCATTTTCTTAAATAAAATATAATTATGTTTGGGTGTATAAGAAATCTCTGCTTCATTCTTCATTCTCAAGTCTGAAGAAATAATTATCAAAGGCAATAAAACATGGCCCAAATTAAATCAGTTATTAAATAAATCTTAACAAAAAAAAATTACAAATGAGGAGTATTATATACATCAGTGGGTCTTCAATTGTAATCACTCAGAGCAGTACTAAAGGTGAACTATTCCATGTAATTGTTTTAACAGTTGATAAAAAAAAACTACACATGAAACTGACAATATACTGGGTCATGATTAGAGAATCCCTAATACCCACTGTCAGTCAGAAATCACCCAAGAGACAATTTAATGCTGCTGTACTTATGCCAAGAAGCAACATCTAAGACTGAAAAGAAAAACTGGGGTGAAGCAGCATTAAGTTGATAACTATCCAAATCGAACCATATTTCCACAGATTTCACTTACATATATTTCTCTAGATGATTTCAACCATGGTACTAATATTATTAAACACAAAACAGCATTTCAGATAAAAAAATTATGCACTAATATTAAAATGCATTCTATCTTTCTAAAGAGAAAACAAATATGGTCTGACTTTTATTTTGAGTAGCTCATAAATGTTTATGCCTTATTGTAATATATGCTCCCAGGAACGAATGCAGATGATAACCTTTAACTTATAAGTAATATATGTCTCAAATGGCCTCATGAAACTTTTTAGAACTTGCTCTTATTTAACAGGATTCATTATTATTAATGATTTGCTTTGCATAATCTCTTTTTCTAATTTATTCTGATCTACAATTCATGTAAAAACGAGTACACTGAAAGGATTATCTTTGAATAGCAGGACTGAGAGTATGGGTTCTCTAACAATTACTTGTCTTTATTATTTAATGGTTTCTGGAACTGTTCTAGGTAGGTGGCTCTGCCACACAAATGACAACACCAGCTAAATTCACCATATATTAACAAATTAATTGCTCTATGAGTGATCACTACAGGCTGCAAGTTAAAACACAGGATCTAGAATGGTTAGTTCTATGTTTAAATCCAAGCTTTTCCTTTTACTAGCTTTACTTAGCATGTCTAATTACATTAAGTCTTAGTTTTTTGCTCATTAAGAGGTTAACAATATACTATAACATAGGATTATGGTAAAGAAAATATAAAATAATACTGTATTAGGCAGAAAAACTTAAGAAAAACAGCACACAAAGTTATAATTCTCCTTACCACTGCAGTTCTCATTTATCACATAATTTCTATAACAGTTACTCAAAACTGTGCTGATAATCTTAAAAAATTTAAAATAGAATCATGATGGCTTAGAAAACGTGCACAATTTTTAAGACTGAATTTTGTACCATGGGGAACATAACTCCTGTTTTTTCTTACAAAAGAAATCTGTATAAAGTAGGTTCAAAGTTGAAGTCATACTTTTAATAAGCATTTGCAAAAGCAGAGACATCCACTAAAAAAAAAAAAATACTATGATAACTGAAAATTAAGCTCCACAAGGTTCTAAGATACAAAATCAATTATATTTTAAATGGCAATGAATAACTGAAATGAAATTAAGAAAGCAATTCCATTTACAACAGCATTGAAAAGAACAAAATAGCAGGAAAAATTTTAACTGAAGAATGAAACTTATACCGGACAACTACAAAACTACTCACAGAAATGAAAGATCTAAATGCAAAGACATGCAATGTTCACAAATCAGAATATTAAGATTGTGACGCTGCTCAAATTTAGCTATAGAATCTATGAAATCAGTCTTTAAAACCCTGGCAAAACTGTATTGGCAAAATTGACTAATCCTAAAATTCATATAGAAATATAAAAAATCAGATAGCCACAACAATCTTAAAAAACATAACGAATTCAGAGGTTTGAATGTTTCTAGCTTCAAAGCATATTAAAACACCTTATACAAAAGTACAATAATTAAGACTGTATGGTACTATTATATATGCTTTATAGAATTTAGAGTACAGAAAGAAACCCTACATTCTTGTCAAATAATTTTTGGCATGAGTGTGAAGAACAAAGAGTAAATAATAACAATCTTAAAAAAAAAATGATACTGAGAAAAGTGAATGCATCCCTATGCAAGTGAATCCATTTGAACCACTGTATCACATCACACACAAACATAATCTCAGAAAGGATTATAGCCTCTAAATAAATATAAGGGACAAAGAAATCATAGGAATAAATTTTCATGACCATGACTAAAGCAGTAATTTTTCAAAAATCACAAGCAATTCAAAAAAGATTATTGGGCATCTTCGAATTTAATTTTTTTAAAGATTTATTTATTCATACAGAACTGGGGTACAGGCCAGAGATGTGGAAGGTGAGAGGATTCACCAGGGACAGAGTGGGAAGCTGAACAAGCAGATCGACGAAGTACACTGCTGAGGGGAGCAGCAGGCGGGTCAGGAGAGGTCTGCCACACCATGTGGATCCCCTCCAGGGCAGGTGGGGATCGAACTCATGTGGAAGAGGCTTAAGCCCCCCAGTGCAGTGCCCTAACCTACTGCGCCACCAGGGAGGGCCCTCATCTTCAAATTTAATCTATCATGCTGGAAATAACACTAACAAGAAAATAAACAATAGCTCAAAGAATGGGAAAAATATTTGTAAATCATTTATCTAAAATGATCTGTTTCCAGATCTACAAAGAGCTATTAACTCAATAATAAAAAGACAAATAATCCCACTAAACAAAGGACAAATTATCTGAATAGACATTTCTCCAAAGAAGATATATAAACAGTCAGAATTTCATAACATACTCAAATATTAAGTCATTGGGGAAACACAAATCAAACCACAATGAGATATTATTTCATGGCCATTACGATGGAAATTATCAAAAGAACAAATCGTCACAAGAGTTAGGACACAGAGAAAATGCAAACCTTATGCGTTCTTAAATGGGAATATAAAATAGATTTTTGGAAAACAGATTGGCAGTTCTTCAAAAATGTTAAGTGTAGTTGTTTTATGACTTAACAATTCTACTTCTAGGCATAAACATGAAGAAATAAAAACTTGCATACACTGTCACAGCAGCATTAGTCAAAAGTAGGAACACAAATATCTATCAACTAATCAATGACCGACTAAATGAAAAGCGGTGTATCCACAAAAGGAATAAAGTATTGATACATATTGATACATATCATTATGGATGAACCTTGAAAACATTCTAAGTGAATGAGAAAGAAAGCAAATTCAAAGGAAGAAATCTTAAGATTCACATTCACAGAACACAGTAACGTATATGCAACATAATTCAGGTTAAAAACAAGATAAATGCTGAGATCATTTTCAAAGTATATTCTAAGTAATCCTGTATTAATTAGAAAATCAAAATAAGCAGTATTTGCTTACATATGACTAAGTATAGCTTAATTTAATTCTTTGGAAGTTGGAAGAGTCAACACTAAATATCAATTTCAAAATAAAATGCAAAATTTCTAAATATTAAAAACCAATACTATTATTTCTTTCAACCAATACTAGTATTAACACACTTGAGTATAACAAGATTACATATGATAGGTGAAAAAGTATCCTTATAAACAAGTTCACTTACTGTAGCAGTTATGTCATCCTTCTTCAGCTCTTTTGGCTTGAGAAAGTAAGCACCTATTGTAGATCTTTGATAATTCCAGGTTGAACAAGACAGCTTACCCTGATGGCAAGCAATGATACCATCCCAGTCACTCTCACGAGCTTCCTCTAAAACAATGAAAATCACAAATCATCATGCTGTATATTTCCTCTTTCTTTTACTTATTATTTATTAAGTCTAATACTCCATGTTATCACTAGGCACTGAAGACACAATGGTAAGTCAAGTAATTCCTTATAGCAATAAGCTTTCAATATAATAAGAGATTTTGATTGGAAGAATTTACAAAAAAGTCTGACATTGTCTTAAAAGAACACTCAAGAGTTTACTAAAAGTTTTGGGGAAAGTAGTAATTGACTTCTTGGAAGAAGCAGTAAAACAAGAAGAAATTAACCAATCATACTATGCACACACATGTTCAGAGTAACTTCAACAAAATCAAGCACAGCAAATAAGTAAAGCACTTTCTTGAAAGTAGGTGGACAAGGCAACTGGGACCATTACACCTCTTAAAGAGTCTTAAAAGGTACCTTAAGGCAAGGAGATTTAACCCTAAAGGTAACTGGAGGTCACTGAAAGAATTCCGAGCAGGTCATTAACATTTTAGAAAGATCACTAATGCTCTAAGATAGAAAACACATGGGAGAATGATCAAAATTAAAGTTAAAAACAACAAAAACCTCACTGGTCGGCAGGTTCTTATAACAAGAATCTGAAAAGAAAACGATGTCTATTCTTTTTGTTGCTAAGATAGCTTGCACTTATCACTAGTCCACATTTTTTTTGAAGATTACTTTATTAAATGAAGCACTGCTCAAATGACATACTATATTAAGTGTGTTTTTATTAAATTAGAACTGTATGTTCACTATTCTTACCTCTCTGCATTTAGTGACTTTAATAATGTCATGCATATATGAAATGAAGGGATTACAAACTGAAACATCAAATGTGCTTTGTCGATTGGTTTTGTAGAAAAAAAGACGGAAGTTAATACATACCAAATTGTAACTCACTTTTAGTTTTCACACAAGATTAAATGTATGTGGGTTTACCTGCAAATACTTATTAGTATTTTCAAAAACATTTACAGAAATAGAGAAATATATAGTAGAACTTCTCAAAACAAAATTTGAAGTTACTTACCAGCTACAAACTCTGTGATAGGTGGAAGTCTCACTGACATGGTCTTTTGAAGTCCTTTACGTTTGACTCTCTTTTTATTTATTAATCCTGAGGAGGGAAAAAGGAAGTTTGGGAAAAACAGAACATAGCTATTAATCCTTAAAGAAACACATACATAAAATAAAAGAAAGTCATAAGTTTCAAGATAGTACCTATTACCTATTCGAGTCAGGAGAGCAAAAAAAAAAGATGGCATTGTCACTATTATTTAACTACTTATAAAGTTAGCCTATGCAATTAATAAATGAAACATAATAAAATGAATATCATATATATATTTTTTGCAAATGATATGATCATACAATCATATCAATCAAAAGAAATGACCAAATAATTGTTAGAATAGTTCACTAGGAGCCTCCCTGTTGGCCTAGGGTTTAAATTTTGGTGTTATCACTGCTGTAGCCTGAATTCAATCCCTGGCCAGGGAAATAACCCTCATAGCACAGCAGACCTCTCCCCTCTCCTGTCTTGCCTACTGTTCCCCTCAGCAGTGTGTCAGTAGATCCACCTGTTCTGCTCCCCACTGTCTCTAATGTTTCTACTGTCTCTAAAGTCTCAGCCTCTCACCTGTGGCCTAAATCCCAGTTCTAGGCAAATAAATGAAAGAAAAAAAAAAGCGCATTAGATTGTTTAATCACATTAATTACATGTATTTTAAAACTCTAACACTAAAAAATCTTAAATATGTAGGGACCAAGAGGAAGAAAACTAAAACTTCATTGAAAAACAAGACAATTTGAACAAGCATTATTATCTCTCTAGTTGTGAAGATTCTAAAGATAGAAAATTTCTACAATTTAAGTCCAAGAGAAATTATTTTGGATACCGATTTTAAAATGATCATGGAATTCATCTGGAAGCACATACATGCATGATCAGATCATGCCATTAGCTTTTAAAAAGTTGATGTAAACAAAACTGAAAACATTTTTTTACTTAATGAACAAAATCTTTTCAGTGCTTTTTTTCCATCTTGCAAAAGGACTTACCATGTCCCAGGCTCTTGTTAAATTTTTCATGTAATGTGGAAAATGACTGAAGAGTTCCATCTTGACCTGTTGACATGTATAGCAAATTCTTAATCAAGCCTCATCAAACAATGGACCATTTGAATCATATTGTTCAAAACTAAGTTTTACTATAATAATGGATGTTGCAAGAATAAAGGAAGATGGCAGCAGAGTAAAGACACAGTGATCATTGCATCCAGGCTTGCATAGAAATTGAGGGCTGAAAACGGACTATAGACTTACTTCGAGTTTCAACACAAATGAAAACACCCTGGACTGACTAGAAGGTAGATAACTGAGGGGGAATCGGTGATTGGGGAGTTCCCATAAAGGAACTCCCAGAAAACCCAGGTGCCTGGAAGTTCAGCTGGCTGCTGAAGCCACTTTGCCAGCCCTGGAGGTGAAGGGGGACGGCTCAGCTCAGTGAGTGGAGCCCAGGCAGAGGAAAAACCAAAAATCTGATCCTCAACACCAGGGTACAGGGAAAAACCTCTGAAACTGCAGACCCGATTGATGGAGAGTATCTAGGTGCCTGCAAAGCCGCTGACCAGCTCAACCAGTTTGGGAACAGGCAAGATGGCGGCAGAATAAAGACACCAAGACAACTACACCCAAACTTGCACGGGAATATATAAAAATGGACTATACACTTACATGTTACGAGTTTCAATCCAAATCAGAAACCCATGGACTCACTAGAAGGAAGAAAACTGAGGGAGAATCGGCAATTGGGTAGTTTCCATAAGAGAATCCCTAACCAGAAGCCGCAGAGGCAGGATTAGCTGAACTCTGTAACTCTGATGGGGGAATGCCAGTGGCTTCCTACTCGTTAAGACTCCTTTAAAAATCTAGGTGCCCAGAAGCCAGGAAGCGCTGCAGAGGGAGAATGACTGCAGCAGCTGGCAGCTGCAGCTGCTCTGCACAGCTAGAGCAGCTTTTTGCTCCAACCCTGCTACAACCCTGGAGATAAACTGAGACAACTCAGCTAGGGAGAGGAAACCAAATTGTGGGAAAAGGCTGCAGCTCTGGAACAGAGACACGAGGATACGCCGCATAGGTGTTGCAGTCCTTTGCCCCAGCAAACCCTACAAAGCCCTGGATATAAACTGAGACAACACAGCTAGGTGAGTGAATCCCAAGCTGCTGCGGGGGAAAGGGAGAAAACAAAAAACAAAAAACTGCTCTACTTAGAGCCTGTGAGGTGGAGAAGAGGAACTGACAATTGGGGCCCCTCTAGCCCTACGTGCATCTCCTGCCCCCACAACAGAGATCTGAGACTAGGCAAAATTAAGGTTTGGTCAGGTCTTGGCGCCATTCTTAAAAAAGACGTGGTCAGCGAAACTCGCAAAGCCCCTGAGTTAAAGAGGGGAAAAACAAACAAACAAACAAACAAACAAACAAACAAACAAAAACAGTTCAGACAGCACCCAACCACAGGCCCAACCCTAGGATAATGCAACAATTTTAATAATCTTCCATGGGCACATTCAACATAGAGAGGCCCTAGAAAGTGCCTCAAATGGGGAGAATTGATAAAGGGTCTACCTGCTTACCACATCTATCCACAAAAACTGTGGTAAAACCCTGGAGTTGAAGAGGTACAGCTGGGCTCTGTGAGAGGACCTCAGGCAGTGGGGAGGCACTGCTCAGGGAGGTACTATTTAGACTAAACAAAAGAAGCCCTGAAAGCTCAAGAGGGATGACTGGCAGCCTGCTCAGCTGGGAGGATTTCAGCCCTCTGACACTCCCCTGCACTCCTGTGGGGAGGGGGAGATCCCACCCCCACAACAGAGGCCTGAAGACATGTGAGCCAGAATAATAAACAAACCCAGCCACCAACTCAGCCACAGACCCAGCTCCAGGGAGACCTACAACACTTCTAATTCATCATAACCACCACGGGTACACCAAGCATGGAGGGAACCTAGGACATCCAAAGGCTACAAAGATCAACAGACACCTTCCAGAAACACAGACTCAACATGTTACAAGAAGAGGCTGAACAACACAAGAGACCCCTGACTGTTATCAGCTGAGACAACATGAACAATTACACATAGTGGGGACGGGGAAAAATAACACAACTCAGAATACCCTCCAAAACTGAAGGGTCTGGAAGTCTCTCAGCTATTCCAGAAAGAACATCCAAAAAAAAAAAAAAAAAAACTGCCAGTCAATAATAGCAACACCGTGTCTCAGTGAATAGAAAGTATTAGAAAATACACAACAGGGAAAAGAAGACAAACAAATATTCAAGCAAGTCCACAGGGGGGAAATACACCACAAAAAGATCAGTCAACAGAAACCACCAAAGAAATAGAAGAACTGCTCAACCTACCGATAAAAAATTCAGAATCAGATGATAAACAAAATGAAATGAGGCAAGCCATCCAGGAGTTGAAGAATGCAAACAAGGAAATGAATGAAAGAAATGAAAAAAATATGAGACAATCAGTGAACTGAAGAAAGGAAATGAGACATTAAAAAAGGAAATAGAGCCCTCCCTGGTGGCGCAGCGGGTTAAAGCGCAGCACTAAGAATCGAAAGCCACTTCCCCATGAGTTCGATCCATGCCTGCCTCAGAGGTGACTACATGGCGCGGCAGACCTCTCTTGACCAGCCCGCTGCTCCCCTCAGCAGTGTACTTCGTCGAACTGCCTGTTCTGCCCCCCCACTCTGTCTCTGGTGAAGCCTCTCACCGCCTCTGTACCTCTGGCCTTTACCCCAGTTCTATATGAATAAATAAATCTTTAAAAAAAGGAAATAGAAGGAAGAAATGCAGGTGATGAAAAGGCCACCAGAAGAGATAAAGAATGCTGGGAAAAGTTATGAAAACAGAATAGATGAAATGGAAGAACGAATCAGCACCCTTGAACTCGAAGACACAGCAACAAAGAGAATTAAAAAAGAAAAAGAAAGAGAAGTAAAAAGGAAAAGGAATGAAGAAACACTTCAAGAGCTATCTGACACCATTAGGAAAGGAAACATCAGAGTTATAGGTATCCCAGAAGGCGAAGAGAAAGGCCAAAGAACAGAGAAAATATTCAGAGATAACAGAAGAGAACTTCCCTAATATGAAGGAGATGAAAGGAGACATCCAAGAAGCAAGAAGAACCCCAAACTACCATGATGAGAGGAGAAAAACAGCAAGACATATCATAATAAAAATTCCAAGATTACAAGACAAGGAAAATGAGAATGACAAGAGGGAAGAAACAAATAACCTACAAAAGGAAACCGATCCGGATGGCATCAGACTTCTCCGAAGAAACACTACGGGCAAGAAGAAAGTGGAGGGACATACTCAACAAACTCCAAAGCATTAAATGCCAACCAAAAATACTCTACCCAGTGAAGTTCTCCTTCCTCTATGAAGAAAAAGGACATTCTCAGACAAACAGAAACTCCACAATTTTGTCATGACTAAACCCCCACTCCAAAAGCCCTCAAACCAAATCCAACAGAAGAATGATCAAGAACAGTTCAAAACAAGGAATAAAAATACAGAAGTACCATAATGGCAAATGTAGGTGCCAGTATATCAATATTATATGTAACTGTAAGTGGCTTAAACTCATCAGTAAAATGACACAGAGTTGCAGGATGGATTAAAAAACAGAAACCATCATTCTGTTGTCTGCAGGAAACACATATAACTACAAAAGATAAAAACAGACTGAAGATAAAAGGATGGAAAACAATCCTACAAGCAAAAGGACCAAAAAAGAAGGCAGGAACTGCTATACTTATATCAGATCAAATAGACTTCAAACTAGAAAAGGTTAAAAGAGATACAGAAGGCCACTACATTATTAAGGGGACAACACAAGAAGAAGAAATAACAATCATCAACATATATGCACCAAATGAAGGAGCACCAAAATATATCACAAAACTACTGTCATCCATGAAAATGTATATCAGAGAGAATACATACATAGTGGGAGACTTCAACATGCGACTCTCAACAATGGACAGATCAACAAGACAAAAAATAAGTAAAGACACTAAAGCTCTGAACAAGGACCTAGACAACATGGGTCTTAGCAGACATCATTAGAATACTGCACCCCAGAAAATCTGAGTACACATTTTTCTCAAATCCACATGGATCATTCTCTAGGATTGACAACATACTGGGTCACAAGATAAACATTAATAGATACACTAAGATCAAAATGATACCAACTATTTTCTCTGACCATGAAGGAATCAAACTAGAAATATGAAGAAGGCAAGAAACCCACCAACCACGAGGAGACTAAAACCCACACTACTGGAAGACCATTGGGTCAATGAGGAGATCAAAGAAGAAATTAGAATATACTGGAGAAGAATGACAATGATCACACAAGTCTCCAAAACGTATGGGACACTTCAAAAGCAGTTATAAGAGGGAAATAAATAGCAATACAAACTCACATAAAGAAACAAGAAATAACTCAAAGAAACAACCTAATGTCCCACCTTTAAGAACTGGGAAAAGAACAACAAAATAACACAAAAGCCAGCAGAAGACAAGAAATAATAAAAGACAAATTAGAAATGAATGAAATGGAAGTTAGGAACAGTCCAAAAAAATCAATAAAACCAAAAGTTGGTTCTTTGAAAAAATAAACAAGATAGACAGGCCACTAGCCAGGCTCACAAAGAAAAAACAAGAGAAAGCACAAATAAACAGAATCATAAACGAAAGAGGAAAAATCACAACAGACATAGCACAAATCAAAAAGAA
>NW_004567108.1:62969930-62972917 GCF_000260355.1 Condylura cristata | reverse complement strand
AAAAAAAAAAAAAAAAATAGTAGTGACAAAAGATGAAGGAATGCATATAAACTGAGTGAGTACAAGCAATGAATGTATGGAGAGATTACAATGGCTATATATTCATTCATTCATTCTCGCATATTTTGCAGACTCATAAAAACACTGTTCAGATGATCTAGTCTACATATTATTTTTGATCTGAATTTTAAGGGCTGGCCTCATGAAAATGAAAGATCCTATTACTAGCCTTGTTATTTCTTTCACATAACAGAAAAATACTAACCTGTTGAAGAGCTGTCACTCCAACTTCCCATCCTGGAAATGTATACAGGAGTTTACTACAAAAAAGAAAAATAGTTGAAAGCTTTTCTTTGAGGAAAACAAAACCAGTAACATTTAAAAAGTGAAATGTTAACAAGTAATATTTACTACGTTCCTTCTCTGCCTCACACTATTATAAATCCATAAAGTGACTTATTTAATACTCAGCACCAGTAGGTACCTATTATCAACATTTCACAGATAAAAAACTAAGAAAGTGAATTATGTAGATAACAAATCTAAGGTCACATTAACAAATAAGTTGGTAATTAGCAGAACCGAGACAGACCAATTCTAGATCCCAAATTGCAATTACCTACTGTATTATACCACTTTTTAAAGGAATTATATAATGGACCAGTCGAGAAAATAACAAGAATAATGAGACATTTTGTAGGGGTGGAGTGGGGAATGGTATCAAAAACAGAGGGGTGGGGAGGGAAGTGCACGGGACTATGGTGATGGCACATGGGTGACTTGGTGACAGGAAACCCGGGGGTATTACAATTGAGATGGAAAAAAATGTACAAA
The DNA here is from genome assembly GCF_000260355.1 of Condylura cristata. NCBI lineage: Eukaryota > Metazoa > Chordata > Mammalia > Eulipotyphla > Talpidae > Condylura > Condylura cristata. The sequence continues at coordinate 62,972,083 of NW_004567108.1, read as the reverse complement.
ATGATGTAAAAATAAACTGTTATAAAAAAAAAAAAAGGATGCTGCAGTTTGCACCACTTTAAAGAGAGCCAAATTGCAATGTTCAACTTTGCACAGAGTGCCATTTAATAAGAACAAAAGATAAAATGAGTTACCACTAATTTTTAAAGTATTCAAGTAGGTAAAAGACACATTTTCAAGGCTAACTATTCTGCCTGTGAGGATTCGTACTAAGGACACTCTAATAAAGATACTATCATCTACAGTGCTTCCTCAAGTATTCTAAAGAATAGCTTTATTTTACCCAGATTTTTCAAATGTTTCAAGGGGATATTTGAATCTAAAAATGGGTCAAATATCAAACCTAATAACTAGGAAGCATCCTGCTCTCCATATTGATGTAACAGATGAATAGCACAAAGCAAACACTCACTTGCACTAAGAATTTGTTGCCCATTTTGTCCATAATATCTGATTCTGGTAAGAGGAGCACTATGTCCCATTCTGAATCTCAAAAGACGTCCTTCACCGGTGGGACCATCAAATATCCATATCTGTCAAAAAAAAAAAGAAAAAGAAAAAGTAGAATTCTTCTACAATGTGTTAAATGATCTGCAAGAAAACAAGTTAACTACTGGGTATATCTGCAGATGCTGGAATGTGAGCAGAGGAACAGATACGCTAGCTATAACTCTCACATCATTGCCATCATGAAGCCTACTGTCTTTATGTTTCATCTTATCAATATCTAACCTCATAGTCCTCTTATCCTCTAGGTTCAATGCCAATATATTAAAGCAGGTTTGTAACCCAAAAGGTAACTCAGCTAAGTCAAATAACAGTAATTGTACCCTGAGAGCATTGTCAGCGCCATTTGTGACAAGAAGTGGTTCTCTATGGAGAAATGTCAGCCCAGCAATTGCAGTAGAATGTGCATTTCTCATTTGATTAATTAATTTTTTGTCTTCTAGGTCCCATAGCCCAATATGGCCACATGGGCTTGCAGCTGCCAACACTGGATGACCATCTGTTATTCAAAAAACAAAAAACAAAAAAACATGTATCACTAAATTTAACAATTCTCCCCACCCCCAATAGTAAGATAAAAATTACCTGTCCGAAATGATATGGAAGTAATAGGTCCCCAGTCTTGACGAAACTTCATTAATGTTTCATCAAATTTAATGTTGTGAATAAACACCTGACCTGACATAAGGCCAACAGCAACAACATCTACAGCTGGTGCCTGAAAATTAAATTATTCAACTTTTAATTTTAAATCAAGGTAGCTATAACTCTAATAGTACACACTGTTACTTATTTGTTATCAGCAGACATGATAGAATATCCTCCTAAATGTAGCAAAAATAGTAAAAATGACCATTCTAGCACACTTAAATTTTTTTAGTATTTACCTAGTAATTAGGAATGAATTTTCCAAATTACTTTCCTGTTTTAAAGGCAATCGTTACCGTCACCCCCCTGCACCCAAAACAGCTAACTTGACAAGAAAATGGCAGTAACACAAAAAGAATCTCATCTAGAGGTAGGCACAGCAGCCAGGTCTCTGAGAAGTTTGGGGGAAAAAAAAAAGAATCTGATGTGTAATTGCTATAAATCATTGAATGGAAACAGAAAAAGAGACATCGCTTAGAAAGCATATAAATAGCAACATAAGAGAGGTCAACTACAAAATACACATTTACCTAAAGGAACTAGAAAAATGCCTGCAAGGTATTAAAAGGCAAGAAAGTTTTATAATCTGTTCCATTTATACAATGGTTTGATATAAAAGCACTATTAAGATTCCCTTTTTTAGTGCAGAAAATCAATATCCAATACCATTACAGAAGAAAACAAGGTAAACATTTTATTGATTTGCCATCAAGTGACTTCTATTCCTGAAATCAGTATAGAATGTGGTGATACTTAAATAAGGATAATTCCTTGCCATCAAAGGATCTTTTTATCTGATATTTTTGGATTCTTCTGGTTAGCAAAAACAAAGCAAGGTTAATAGTAGTGACAAAAGGGCCCTCCCTGGTGGTGCAGCGGGTTAAAGCACAGCATTGAGAATCTAAAGCCGCTTCTGCATGAGTTCGATTCCTGCCTGCCCTGGAGGTGACCACATGGTGTGGCAGACCTCTCCTGACCCGCCCACTGCTCCCCTCAGC
>NW_004567108.1:62956291-62969120 GCF_000260355.1 Condylura cristata | reverse complement strand
TTATGGAAAAACACAGTGGCTGAGATAAACACCACAGTTAATTGAACTAGCTGACTCAAACTACTTATCCAGTTTTCTACTTCTAAAGAATCTTTATACAGAACTGGGGGACAGGCCAGAGATGCGGAGGGTGAGAGGATTCACCAGAGACAGAGCAGGGAGCAGAACAGGCAGATCGACAAAGTACACTGCTGAGGGAGCAGTGGGTGTGCCAGGAGAGGTCTGCCTAACCATGTGGATCTCCTCCGGGGCAGGTGGGGATCAAACTCATGCGGAAGTGGCTTAAGCTTCTTAGTGCAGTGCTTTAACCTGCTGCACCACCAGGGAGGGCCAGGAATATTTCTTTAACTCAGTGAAAGAATTTTAGTACCAGAAGGGACAGGTGGGAGGGAGGATAGGATAGGGGAATGGAGTCAAAGTGGGCACTGGCATAGGTGGTTTGGTGGTAGACAAATGGAATATATACACAGATCAAAAATATAACAAGTTCGAAATTTTTAAAAAAAAAGTAAGTAAAAAGTCAACTTATATTACAAACTACAATGAAATGATCTGAGAATATAGACAGAACTTATTTTCACTGCAGTGTTTCTAGAAACATAGCACAAAAAGATAGTGAAATCGCAATGCTACTCATGTTATGTAACACATGACAATAGTGAAGCTACTCTAAATTTTGGGTTCAAGTCATAAATGACAAATAGAAAGTTACTGGAACAAGCAAAGCTATGTGAAATTCATGTAATAATTTGTGCACTAAATTCGGTAAGGAGTCACTGGTTATCTCCACAATATTTACACAAGGTATACATAACATACCATAAAGAGGATAAAGATCATATAAAGTAGCTAAGGAGATAACCTTTGGGCCAGTACCCCAATATTATCGCTGAGTCTGGCACAAAGTAGGTGATCAATAACATTTGCTAAAATGAACAGAAACACTGATTTAGAACTAAGAACTATGGTAAACGTTAAATCTTCAACTGTTATTTTTCCCCCTAGATGAATGTTCAAAAAAACAAGTATAGTCATTCAAAAATCATTTACCTAGTCTTCCATCTAGGCCAATATTATGTTAGATGTCCATCATGTTTGTGGTTGATGATAAAAACCTTTTACCCCTAAAATGAGTAATTTTTTACCCTAAAAATTATTTCTAACTGCTAACATTAAACTGATTTGCTTTTTACCTTTTAATTCATCAAAATCTAAAAAGTTGTCTAGCAGAATCTGTTATGTTCTGATTCTACAGTACTTCAGTCGAGTTTTTCTAGAGTTGTATAAACTGTTAATAGTAACTAAGGCCATTAGTACACTGTTCAGTGGGCATTGATAAAGTTGCCTGTGTCAGTACCACATGCCAGCTTCACATTTGTGATGCTAAGAGTAACAACTCCAAAAACAGATATACTTACTTATAAGTATTAAGAAATAGTATGTATTACGAAATAGTAGATGAGGATAAGCAAGGAGCCATGTATGTCATTTTTTAAGTAAATTGCTTACTTGGACTTTACATTCCACAACTGCAGACTTCCTTGTTCACTGCCAAGAAGTATTTTATTCAAGTAGGTACTCGGATGCAAAATTGCAGAAATTTTAAATACTGATTTATCGAATGTCAACTGTAGATACTCTTCTACAAGAATGAGAGTCATATATAATGCATATTTTTAATAGTTAAAAATATTTTTTCATTTAATATATGTAGCAACTAAAGTAAGTTTACATCAAATACTTATACACTGATAAAAATCAAAGACATATATTAATCTATAAGCATTCCTTGAAAATATAAACAAATGTGAGATATTTGTAAATGTAATTTAAACCAAAAAAAAATTTCTAAAACTTCAAATATCAATACTATACAAACTTTATGGCTTACAGAAAAGCAAAAATAGTATTTAAAAAGTGACACTAGAGATTGACCCTACTACTTTTATAATTTGGTTTAGAGTTACAGAAAATGCCGTAAGTGAAGTACTTCATACTAAGTTCTTCTAGGGAGTGAAAAGCCAAATACTTAAGAGAGCTTTGAACTATCAAAGACATAAAAAGTTCTTCAGCAAACCATGAGTCTAGTAACCGTGATTCTGGCACATTTTAACAAAATAACCTCTAAGGAAAACTTATAACTCCGTGGAGAGGCATGGCACAGCTAGTAATCACTTACTGCAGAATCAAAAGCATTTTTAAAAATTAAACATATATAGATATATAAAATTTCAGCTGTGATTATAACATTTTTTACTAAATTTGAGTATCAAAGACAGTACATTTCATTTAATTGTAAGTTTCACAAATCATTTAGCATACTGTTGCACACTTCCAAGGGCTGTGTATTCCAGTTTAAAAAACATAAGGACAGGTGAAAATTACACAAACATTAAATAGAATTTAAAATGAGCCTTGTCTCTCCTCTACAAATAGTCTTATTGAGATTCACTACAAACATCTGAAGGTAGCAGTTCAATGTACTGCTGTAGCAATGGCAAAAAGCTGGGTGTAAGGGAAAAGAGAAAGTCCACTAAATCATTAATGATTAGATTCTCTAACTTTGATATAGTGACATAGGGACTACTCTGGAATTCTGTTCCCTCTACTTGAACCAAGAAAAACAAAGAAAAGCGTGACTAATTTAACTAAAACAAAGAATAATGCTCACAGGATGGGGAGGTTGAGGAAAAATCTCCAAGATTTTTATTAAAAATAAAGATACTGCATTAAATCGTACATAAATGAAGAAGTAATATAAATTAAAAGTATAAACTTTTATTCAGGAAAGATGGGGCTATATAAGTTATGAGTTCGCTAATTTTTTATGATAATACATACTCCATATACATAAGTCACTGACTAATATCTTTAGAAAACAGATACCTATTCTTCCTTCAGATCACAAGATCTTCAAAAGTTTATTAACATAACCTTTATCGAAAATTAAAAATAAAATTCAAGAATTAGTCAGGTGTGATCATATACCAGTATTTACTCCACAGAGAAAGCAACGTCATTAGACCTTTATGGAAAAACACAGTGGCTGAGATAAACACCACAGTTAATTGAACTAGCTGACTCAAACTACTTATCCAGTTTTCTACTTCTAAAGAATCTTTCTCTTTATACATGTTAAACATTATTTTAAAAAAAAATTTACACTTTTATGCAAATCTTTGATATAGAGGTACTTTCATACAAATATTTAATTTTACTAACATACATAAGACCCAAATTAAAGCAATAAATCTTACCTTCTGAATATATGTGCCAAATAATAAGAACACTGTCAATATCAACAGAAATAACATGATCCCCAAAGGGTTGCAAAAGATGAATTTCTGACTTATGACCCTTAAAAGTATGTACCACCTATAATGTCAAGTTAAAAAAAAAATTATATTATTCATTAGTACATAATATCATTCATATAACTCCCCTCCCCGCCAAAAAAAGCTAATCCTAAAGATGCTCACATTAAGAAACATAGGTCCAATTTCTGATTATCCAAGGTTGGGGTAACAAACAGCAAGGAATCAGGCATTTTCAGTTGCTCTCCCAGACAGTTCAGTAATAAGGAAGTAAAAGCCTAGACTAAGAACACAGAAAGGCGACCTGAAGCTCAGTTTCACTAGCTCAGAACGGAGGCATGCAGAACACTGGGTCCCTCGTGCAATCCAAGCAATGTAACACATGCATCTTAGGAAAGTGGTATGTTTAGGGGCTAAAATACAGTCTTCACCACGGGTTGGTTTCCAGATGAGACAGGGTAGGAGATACAGGCTTTTTGCCAATACTTTTTATTTTGACCCTTTCCCTTTACAGGTCCCCATGGCTTCAATTCTCGCCATATTTGAATAACACATTTCTTCTACTTGTCCCTTCAGCACTATGGGTGATAACAGCTCCCCAGCTGACAGTCTCTTAATGCCTTCCAACCCATGCTTTCTATATACAACCCTCCCAAGAAACACACAAACTGCGATACATTGTGCAAAAATGAACATCTTCCCTAATGCTCTAAAATTTCACACAGTTCCCATTAAGGATCTCTACAAGTAAACTGCCTTCCTCCCAGAAGTTAATGATGGTGGAGTACTTTTGGAACAACTATCAACCCTGGTAAGTTTTCCAGGCAGCCCCACTATCACTTTCAAGAGCTAGATCACTGCTCAAATTAGCTGTTACAGGACAAACTTAGAAACCAACTGGCAGATTAAGACAAGAAAAAAAAGTCTTTCTTAGCAGTGAAGAAAACAGAGTATCTAGTATGTATATACATATGTGTGTGTGTGTATACTCATACACACACACACACACACACACACACACACACATATATATATATATATATATATATATATATATATGTGGAACAAGTACTTGTTTCTAGAATAGAAACCATGAGTTGAGTTGTTCTGAAAAAAATGCCAATCCATGTAAGGCAGGTTACAAATAAGAATATCCCTGAAAGCATTTTCAGAATACACATAACTAAATTCTATCCCAACTAAGTATACAAAACAGACAGCTCCAGATATGAGACCATGAAAATTTTAAAGATGCCTAAGTAATCTGATGGTCACCTCTGGCAAAGAAAACTAATCTAGTTTGTTTCATACATTTCTCTTCCTTCAGAAAACTAATGTGCATTTTAAAAAAAAAAAGGGATTATGTCTGTAGTGTCCCAGATTAAGAAGGGCAACATTAAAAATCCTTCTACTATCCTCACAACTAATTGCAAAAAAAAAGGACAAAAAAATCAAAATACGTCAATGACACAAACCTCTTTATTACGAGCAAATGCAGAGAAAACATTCCCATAAGCAGCAAAGACTAGCTTTCCATCAGCTGCCATACAGCAGATATCCTGTGGAACAGAGTTACCTAAGAAAAAAGAAATACAAAATAAAAAAATAAATAAGACTTTAAGATCCTAGAAAAGTTCTCCTGTTTCTTTCCTATAAGTCATATTTAAGAATGAAATTAGAACCTCTCAGCCCTGGTAAACTCTTTATTCCATTTAACAGCTCTCCCATACATGTATGTTAAATTATATAAAACTACATATATACATATATACACACACATTACATACATACCTATGTATTTTATCCCTTTCAAGGTGGGGGGATAGCGTGAGAAAAAGTAAAGCCCTTCCTTTGCAACAGAAGGAATGACAGAACCAGAAAATCACTATTCAGTAATCACAGTAATAATTAATTCAGGAAAGAATCATTAGTAATGATAAAAATAGAGTGTAACTTTGAGAATAGGAATACCTATATAGTGTCAATGTATGTTATTACAAGAAATCTATTAATTACTAAGGGTAAAGCTTTCGAATGGAGCCTCCTGACAGGTTTAATCTTAACTAAATGATCAGTTATTATTGCCAGGAACAGAACTAACATACAGTATGTGCCTCCTGACAAGGTATACTGAGAACTCAGCATCAATTCTTTGTTATTCCAGCCTTAGTGTGTAACCTAAGGTGCGTAACCTAAGTCTAGTAAGAAAACAGAGAAAATCAATGCTGTGGGCCCTCCCTGGTGGTGTAATGGGTTGAAGCGCAGCACTGTGAAGCTCACCACAAAGGCTTAAGTTGGATCCTAGCCAGAGAGGTAACACACATGGCGTGGCAGACCTCTCCTGACCAGCCCGCTGCTCACCTCAGAAGTGTACTTCCTCGATCTTCCTGTCCTGCTCCCCACTATGTCTCTGATGAATCCTCTCACTACTCCTGTACCTCTAATCAATACCTCAGTTCTGTGTGCATAAATAAATAAAACTTAAAAAACCAATGTTGTGAAATGCAAATCTGAATTATTCCAGACTCAAGAGAACTAGAATAGTCAGGGCAATTGAATGCAAAATATATTCCTTCCTGGATTTCTTTGCTTGTTGTTGTTATGCAAGCTTATTAGAAATATATACTAGATTCCTTGCATGTTCCAAAAATCTGAAACTTATATAAAAAATGTCAAGCTTTTAAAAAATTAAACATACAAAGCATATATAAATTCAGAGTAAAGTCTATACTTACTGACTGCAACCAGGCTAAGTTTCTGAACCTGTAAAAAAAAAAAAGATCAACTGTTTAATCATTAAAAAATACGCAATAACCTAACTCTTGGAGATTAAGATTCAACCTCATATATGAATTTGCTATGCTGTTGTTGCTAAATAAGATACTCATCCTAATTTTTATTACTACAAAAGTTTGTATTTCCAACTATATTACTAGGAGTGGTGATGGAAGAGATATTTTTCTATAATGGGCCATATTGTAAATAAGCTAGAGCTTTGTAGGGTATATGATCTTTCTTACAACTACTCAATATCTTATTATAGCCGTCACACAACAAACCTAAGCAAAAGGGAGTGTCTGTATGCCAATGAATTTATTATATGAATATAGAAACTTGATTTTCATTTGTCATGAAATAGTGTTCTCTGTGAATACTGTTCTCTTGATTTTTTTCTCCTAACCATTTCTAAAAATGTGAAAACCACCTATCTCAGAAGCAAGAGCTCAGCAGGTGTAAAAAGAAAACCCACCGATTAGAGATGCAAAGTACAAAGTCTGAAAAAGCCCTTGGAGATCAATGAAATACACTGTTTCTTAAACAGAAGTAAACACATAGCTCTATCCCATGCCAAAATTAATTTTATTGAATCCAACTACAAGGCAATTTTACTTGGAGGTTAAGTTAGAATAAACAGAAACACACATAGAAAAAGTTAAAATATCAAAACCATTTACAAGTCATAGGTTATACAAAACATGGTGGGGAAAACAGGCTCACCGGCCATAGTTTGCTGACTCCAATTTATGGTTACTAATTCAGCTAAGTGACCTTCAGAAAGTTACTCAAATCCCTTGTGCCTTGAATTCCTCACATGTAAAATGATTAAACTATTTTATCAGAATATTACAAGGATTCAATGAAAAACATCTAAGAAATAGAATGGAGTCAAATATATAGCAAATGCTCAAGTTGCATCATCACCTCCATCATCTAACTACGGCTAGTCTTCTTAGCCCTGTAGAGAAAAACTCTGTAGGGAGTTGACTGGACAATATTGTCATCGCCATTAGACAGAGATTTGCAAGTCCACTGGAGAACTGAACACACTGAAGTTTTTTTGCTCCCAGGTTATTTTCAATTTCAGCACTCATAGCCTAAATCACTGGTTGATTGAAAAGGGTACAAAGCTTTTCAACAATAAGCATTTACATGCTGTTATGATTACAGTAAATTTTAAAATTAGAGAAGACCTTAAGTAACATCTTTCCTATGATTATATTAAAGCAACTTTTTAAAAAAGATTTGTTTATTTATGCATACAGAACTGGGGTACAGGTCAGAGGTGCAGGGGCAGAGAGAGGATTTACCAGGTACAGGGTGGGCAGGGGATCAGATAAGATGGACAAAGTACACTGCTGAGGGGAGCAGTCGGGGAGACAGGAGGTCTGCCACACCATGTGGGCAACCTCCAGGGCTCGGGGCTGAACTCGCATTGAGGCAGGTGCAACCAGCTTGCAGTGCTGTGCTTTAAGCCACTGGTCCTCCAGGGAGGGCCCCTAAAGCAACTTTTAAATTTTATAAATTTAAAATGTTTCTTTGGGGGCCCCTCCGCTGGTGGCACAATGGCTGTTAAAAGCACAGCACTATGAACCTGGCAGCAACTGCTGCAACACAGCTTCAATCCCAGTCCCAAGGTGACCCACATGGCCTGGGAGACTTCTCTGCCTGCTGCTCCCCTCAGCAGTGTACTTCGAAGATCTGCCTGTTCTGCTCCCCACTGTCTCTGGTAACTCCTCTCACAGCCCCTGCACCTCTGGCCTGTACCTCATATGCATAAATAAATAAATCTTTAAAAAAATGTTTCAAATAAATCTTAAAAAAAAAATGTTTCTTTGGATGTAGATCACGGGAAAAAATATGCAACATAGTGTTATGAAAAGACAATGTATCAAAAGTAAGACTTCAAGATCTCTTAAAGAAAATTAGAAATGCTGTTATATTTCAAAAATGAAATTTTTACCATCAAAAGCAAAAGTTAGGGAACAAAGTACCCTTGGGCAGAATGCTAACAGTAAATAACCTTTCAAGAGGAAATCATGTCATTCTAAATGACTTATTTGCACCACCAATCTAGGCTTTGAAAAAAACAATGTTCCCCATCTTGGGTGGCATCATCACTTTCCTCTCCCCTAATTAAACCAGCCCCCAACAACTTGCACTTCCTGCTAAAAACCCATTTGGTTTTGTAATCCTTCAAAGAGACCAACTTTAAAGAACAGTTTCCAAAAAATGTGCTTAATTAATACTGGCTATAATCCTCCTCATCAAAAAGATAGTGCCTTCTCAAAGTACACATTCATTTAGAGAAGATCTATAAAAGTAAACGCAACAAAACTTTCAGTAACTGATGGGATATTAAATAAGAATTCCTCACTCACCAGGAAAAAGCCCTGGGCAAGTTGTAATTTTCCTGCGATTTATTTCCCTAGTTTATAGAAGGGTGCTAAGGCATGATATAAATCTTGCAAAGAAACTGCGGCAAAGCTCACAGTGGCACCATGTGTTAAACAAGAAATGTTGCATGGAAATAGATGTTCCGCTACTATTTAAGAAAATGATTTGTTATCAAGTATGAACAGATGCTAAAGTCATAATTCATCTCAACCTCTCCAGTTCTCCCTTGTACTTTAGCCTGAATTCCTAACACTGTGTCGTGGAATACACAATAAAAATACACGAAGGTTCTGACATTAAGAATGTAAGGGCTGGGCCAAGTCCTAATCATGTGCGCCTCAATATACATCTTCTAACAAATCATTCTTTCTTAGCACTGAAATCCTCTCTAATATCTTCCCCTAGCAAGACTTTCTCCGAGCCTCCCTCTGAGTGGGGTGGAAGCGTTAAATCAGCACGTGGAAGTGATCGGTTGTGAAACGAGCAAAAAACCGGTTAAGGAAACGTAGAAAACCCCTGATTTGAAAGGGTAGAGCAGCGGGATTGCCCCAGGACACAGGGCCCAACGCGGGGTCGGGGTTCCCAGAAGGCAGCGAAGGAAGTCACTCACGTCATAGGTATGGAAGCTCTTGCCCACGCAGGTCGTCACATAGAATCGGCGCTTGAGCGAGTTGAACCGCACCACGTGTGGGATGTCGTTGCTGAAAAGCCCCAAGGCCCGGAAGCCCGCAAACAGCGCGCTGGCTGTGCGGCCTCCTGCGCCCGAATCCACAGCAGAACCGGCCATCTGGATTCCCTTGGGCTCCAGGACCGAGGGCAACCGCGCACGCGACCGTCCGCCGCGTCTCGAGGCTGATCTCCAGAAGAGCCTGCAGACCAAAAAGCGCTTCCGGGTGTCAGCGGCCAATCGCCTCTGTGGGAATGCCCTTGGTTGCAACTGAAAAAGGACTCCCTCCAGTACTGGGAGGGGAGCCGCCACTTCAGTTCCGTAGCCCCTAGATTCCAGCTTCTTACTGAGGCTCCTCCACAATGATGGGACTGAAGGAAAGGCAGTTTTCCATGAAATCTGGGGCGAGGAAAATCAGATTACATTTGTGATTATAAAAGCCATGAGATTGTCGAGGAAATCGTAACACTGGAGAGTTGATTTAAGAAAATAACCTTTTTTAACATGATAGTATTTCCATCCTTATGTTTTAACATACATAGGTGGAGATACATTGAGACATATTCATTGACATATATTACCTAATATATTGATGATTTTAAAAAATAGATGGAGGGGAGAAGCAGAATTTAAATAAAAAGTTTGTTTATTGTTATATATGGGGAATGGGTAAATGAGCTACATTATACTATCTTTGTTTCTAGATTTGTTCTTTTCCGTAATAAACGGAATAATTTTTATTGAGTTTGTTTACAGGAAAAAAACCTGGGATATTGAACAGGTCTTTTATTTTAATTCCTGAATTACGGAAATAATGATTTTAATTACTGGGCATAAGGACAATGAGTTAAAAATCAGGCTATTTTTGGCCTTCCATAGAATGGACAGCCCATACCCTGAAATGTTTTTTCCCACAATTTGGACACCCAGAAAACAATATATATACATACATACATACATATATATATATATACACACACATATACATATCTTTAACAGGGGAAAAGGGATTAAGTAGTGGGGATACTCTTCTGCCCCTTTCAGTGTGGAAGTCTCTATTTTTCTGTGTGCCTGTGTGTATGTCCCCTGTATCAGTACTAAAGGACTGGAAAATCTATCAAACGCTCAAGTTGTTTTTTCAGTCTTTGAGAACTTAAAATGAATCTACCCAACATGGGATGGTTGCATGACACAGGGTAGACATGTTTAAGGGTTTTCTAAATTGTGTATACAATTCTGCTTTTACTATGGGAAACACTCTGATATCAGTTTGGGGTGAAAATTGAAATTGAAAATGTTTTCCTACTAAGATCTTATAATTTATAAAGTCTTTGACATCTATTATCTTAATATAATCTTCTTATTTCCCCTCCAAGGTAGCCTCTCCTCAAGATCCCATACTTTTTTATATTATGTCTGTGGCTGGTTTTTTGTTTTTGTTTTTGTTTTTGTTTTTCTTTCGCAGCAATCTCCTCAGGTTGGGGCAGCAGTGCAACAGTCCTTGGCCTCAGTCACCAGGTTATATTCCCCACTTTTAGTTTTTACCACCATATCTATGGTGAATATTGGACAAACCCTTTCCATTGACATAATTACAAATATTATACAACACAGTGTCACCGCTACTGATACCAGGACTACAACTGTGTAATCAGGTGGTAGAAAGCAGGTACTACATTTCAGTCTTCCTCATTCTCAATCTAAGACTCTTTCTTTGGGGATTTGTTCATTCTGGATGTCCCAGATATCTGAGACGTGTCAATGTAGTGTAGTACCACTGGACAACTCACTATGCTAGGATATTGCTACCTAGAATAAAGATATTTTTAGAAATTAAAATAAGATATAGTTTTAAATACTGAAACCTTTACTTCATTAAACATTTACATCATTAAGATGTTGAAATGGTAATTTTGATCTCCACTTTGGAGACTATAGAAAACACTTGTTTTTTTAAAGATTTATTTATTTATGCTGATAGAACGGGGTTACATGCCAGAGGAATGGTGAGTGAGAGGATTCACCAGAGACAGAATGGGGAGCAGAACAGGCAGATTGATTGAAATACACTGCTAAGGGGAGCAGCCAGTGGGTAAGGAGAGGTCTGCCGCCATGTGGGTTAGTTCTCTGGCAAGGGATCCAAAGCATGCTGCAGTGGCTTTGGAGAGCTTCATAATGCAGTGCTTTTACCCACTGCACCACCATGGAGAGCCCAGAAAATGCTTGTTTTGACCAGGCTCCTTGAGAAATTTTTTTTAAATGTTGCAGCACAGAGAAATCCCTTTACCAGCAAATCACTTACTCAATTCTTTGCATGTAAATTTTTTATTTTTTTAATAATTTTTTAAAGATTTATTTACTTGTGCATACAGAACTGGGGTACATGCCAGAGGTGCAGGGGTGGTGAGAGGATTCACCAGAGACAGAGTGGGAAGCAGGCGGGGATGAACTCATGTGGAAATGGCTTTAGCTTCTTAGTGCTGTGCTTTAACCTGCTGCACCACCAGGGAGGGCCTGCTTGTAAATTTTTTATGTATGAAAATAATCTGCTTTCAAAATAAATCCTTTATGGATTTAAGTTAATCTCTTCCCAGCTTTGCATGTAGTCCAATAAGAATTGGCTACCTCTCTAATTGCTGAGTTTGATAACACTGTACTAGCCACAGAGCCAGTCCTGAGAATTATCAGTTCCTAAAACAAGAACAATTTTTTTTTTAAAGATTTATTTAGTTATGCATACAAAGGTAGGGTACAGGCCAGAGGTGCAGGGGCTGTGAGAGGAGTCACCAGAGACAGAGTGGGGAGCAGAAGAGGCAGATCAACAAAGTACACTGCTGAGGGGAGCAGTGGTCAGGAGAGGTGCCGCGCCATGTGGGGTCACCTCTAGGGCGAGGATCAAACTCATGCGGAAGTGGCTTTAGCTTCTCAGTGCTATACTTTAACCTTCTGTGCCACCAGGGAGGGCCCAACAAGAACAATTTTTACCTGATTAAACAACAGTACATAAAATGGTTGGTAAATAATATCTAGGCTAGCACTTATCCTGAAAGAAGTATAAGCTTCCTTAAAAGAATATGCTTAAGGTTTTTTTATAACGATGGGCATCCATGTAACATTATCCTGTCTTGTAGTTAGGCTGGAGTAATGTTCTTTATTTAAAAGATCTTTTAATTTCCTTTGACAATCATACTGGGAAATCAAAGCTGCAGTACTCCATGAAAATGCTCTGGAACAACAGGACACATGAGCTGAATGCAGCAGCATTAGATTTCAATATTGTAGAAACAACCTTTAACGCTCTCCACGTACTCATAAGGATTTTTCTGACAGAATTTAGCCTCAACTTCCTAAAGACATTGCTGTCCATGTAATATTTTCTCAAATATTATACTTTTCCTAATGGAATATTGAGTATGAAACTAGAGCCATGTAGGCCCACTGATAGAAGATCTCTGCCTTTCTCTCATGCTCACTTAAAAATATATACCCTGGCCCTCCAGTGTGGCGCAGTGGGTTAAAGCACAGCACTGAGAAGCTTAGGCCACTTCTGCATGGGTTCAATTCCTGCCTGCCCCTGAGGAGATCCACATGGGTAGGCAGACCTCTCCTGACCTGCCCGCTGCTCCCCTCAGCAGTGTACTTCGTCGATCTGCCTGTTCTGCTCCCCTCTCTG
>NW_004567108.1:62942838-62956086 GCF_000260355.1 Condylura cristata | reverse complement strand
AAAAAAAAAAAAAAGAGGTAGAGAAGGGAACGATTATTAATCTAAGAATTCCTATAAAGATTTTTACTTTGCATTAAATCTTCGAAATACAACTATTTGAATGGCAAATGTTGGCAAGTCGTAGCACTAGCACATGTTTACAATGTGTTTGATACAATTCAAGTAAAGTTAGGTACATAATAATCACACAAGGACATAATGATTAGAGATGTCCACCTACTGAACAATTAATTTCCCATGCCTAAATCATTGGTAAGGACTCAGTGCACACTGTTGCAAAAATGGTCTCCCCAGAAGCAATAACCTGACCATCAAAGACCCCTCCCCACATAGACATTGGAAGGAATAATGGATTTTTATTGTTCGGTCTTAAACTTCTACTAAAATTTTCATATGAACGTACAAAACTTTATTTATGGGTCAGTTTAGAATTCTACATAATATGTAACTGGCTGTCTAATTTATTGTCACTGATTCACAAGGAGAAAGGTGAACTTCATCTATTAATCATTAAGGAATGCTTTTGAATACTTGCAATGGAGAAGTTCATGGAATGTGTGTTGTCCATACTTGTTTTCAGAACTTCAAAATCTTTGGCATCAGTCAAGAAAAGACTAAACCAAAATAGTAGTGTTGCATGAAACTCATTGAGTCCACACTGAAATCTTCAGGCAAGTTCTAGGAAAATAAAGAACTGAATCTCATTAAATATTTATTTGCAACCTTTTAAAGTAAGATTTGTGAAGCCATTATTCTACTTTTCTAAATATTCCCTTTGGTTATACTTATTCTAACCAAAGACTGGATAACTAAAGAGCTGGATATGCCAGCTTTCTTTCTATTTCCATTTTCATGAAAAACTTTTCTATTCTTTCATTTTAGTCAATGTCTTCATGGCTAAAGTGGATCTTTTATGAACAACATACAGATGAGTCATTTTCTTTCAGTTAATTTAGCTACTCTATGTCGTTTGAGTAATTGAGTACATTTGCATTTAAAGGGATTGTTGTTAAGTGTATATTTATTACTACTTGGTTAATTGGGTTTTGGCTGTTTTGGTAGTCGTTCATTACTGTTTCTTTCTTCTTTACTTGTTCTTTTCTTTTATGGTTTGTTAACTTTCTTTAGCTTTCTCATTTTCTTTTATGATTCTACTATACATTTTTGCTTAATGATTATCATAAAGTTCCCACAAAAATGCATGTATAGAATATCCTATTTTTAAGTTGATAGCAACTTAATTTTGAACGTATTCTAAAACTACATTTTTATGTTTCTACACGTTTTATAGTTTTGATACCATATTTTATAAAATTTGTGTGTTTCCAATATCTAACTATTGCATTTTTATTTGCTCTTTGGACTATCTTTATAAGTTATTAATTTACTATCTTACCAGTGAGATTTTATCTTTTATATGTTTTCTTGTTTCAAAGTGCTGGCATTTCTTTTTAACTTGATGAAGACATTTTAACATTTGTTTAGTATAGGTTTAGTGTTAATGAAGTCTTGAAATCATTTCATTTCTCATTCATTTATAAGTGACAGTCTTGCTAGGTAGCATATTCTCAGTTGGAAGTTTTTTTTTCCTTTTAGGATCTTTAATATATCAAACTGCCTTTCTCTCCTCTTCAAATATTTTTTCTTTTTTTTTATATTAATTCATATTGAACTGGCGTACAGGCCAGAGGTGCAGGGGTGATGAGAGGATTCACCAGAGACAGAATGGGAAGCAGAAAAGACCGACTGACGAAGTGCACTACTGAAGGGAGCAGTGGGCAGGTCAGGAGAGGTCTGCTGCGCCATATGGATCACCTCCCCGGCAGGCCGGAATCGAACTCATTCAGAAGTGGCTTTAGCTTCTTAGTGCTGTGCTTTAACCCGCAACACCACCAAAGAGGGCCCTCCTCTTCAAAGATTTTGATGAAAAACCACTGACAATCCCTTGTATATAACATATTGTTTTTCTCTTTTTGCTTTTAAGATTCTTCCTTTAACTATTGACACTTTGATTATAATATGTCTTGGTTGGCTTTTCTTGTTACCATCTGATTTGGAACTCTTCTATGTATGAATGTCTGTTTCCTTCTCCAGATTGGGGAAGCTTCTTTCACTTGTTATTTCCTCAAATATGTTTACTACCACCTTCTCTTTTTTCAGAACTTCTATAATATCTATACATATATACACATAATATATATATACACACATATATACATACATATGTATATATATATACATATATATGTATACATGTATACACACACACCCACACCCACACACGTATATATATATAATTTTGTTTGGGTGAGAAGCTAGCTTGTCCCTTTTGTTTTATCAATTCAGCTAATGAATGTCTCTATTTTACTTTTCATTTCTGTTATTGTATTCTTCAGTTCTGTGACCGGGGGGGTATATTTTTATAGTTTCTATCTCTGTTGAAGTTCTCTTTTTTTTCTATTCTCCTCCCAAATTTGGTGAACATCTTTATCACCTTTACTCTTAATTCTCTTCTGTTAATTTCCATTTCATTAAGTTCTTTTTTCTGAGGTTCTATCTTGTTCTTTCTTTTGTAACATATTCCTTTTTTCTTTAGTTTGTTTTACTACTTTTTTTTTTCATTTCTATATATTTGGTGAAACCCCTACATTTCCTGGACTTGACCTTGCATAGTAAAATTGAATCTTATTCATTTGCCCTATATTTTTGGTTGACTTTCAAGCCTTTATGAGTTCCTAGGCAGTCTGGTTTATTCTTGATAGGTACTATACTGAAAGTATGTCAAGACTTGTTATTCCCCCAGATTGATATCTTTTTTAACATATTCCCTGAGAACTCCTTCAGCTTCAGTGACACTGCAGGGGCCTGCCCTCATATGTGTGTTATTGTGTGTGGAGGGGGGAGGGGTAAGCTAGGCATGTTGAGTTACTCACATCAAGCAGTGTCACATTAAGCAGTGGTTTTGTGAGTAGTAATATGGTGATTAATGCAGCAGTAGGCCAACCAAAGGAAAGGTTGTGATTAGGCCAACTTCAGCGAAGTCTATTGTAGGATATGTCAAGTCCGCTGATTCTAAGATAAGAGCTATGCTAGAATGACACCTGTTAGCTACAATTGTAATAGATAAGATACAAATGGAAAAATATCACCCCCCCCCAATGCCACTGTCCTGGAAGAAAATTTCAAGAGACACATGCCTCTGGAAATCACTTAAAATTATCTTCTGAGTTTCATTCTTGTATTTCTTAGGTGTTTTACAAATTGCTCCTATAAAGAACATGGTGGTGAGGAAGATATATGGTAACCACAGCTGAGGGGAGACCACACCTCTGAAAATAGTAACAAGATTTTCAAGCAATGGTACTTCATTAAAATAAATAATTAAAAAATTGCTCCTCTCATGTTGGGTTTCAGGTTAGTGAGTTTGTTCACTTGTCCTTAAATAACAAACTTTCTGTGTCAAACTTCCTTGTGTCCCATGGTTTCAAGACACATTCAAGTTAGAGATTTGGGGATCCTATCTTTTCCATGCAAGTCCCTGGGTTCAGGTGCCTAATATGAGACACAAACCCCTCACACGCAAAGAGAAGCCCATATGTATGAAATCCCTCCTGATTTTGGGTTGATGTGATAGAGTAGGATTTTTTATCATGACACTTTCTCCTACTTCTACTCTTCAACCACAGCATTTTCCTTTCCCCCCTTATTCGGTAGAAGATTCTCTACCCCCCCTTTTTACCCCAAAAGAATTAGAGAGCTATGTATTTGATGGAAAGAGGTGTGTCCAGCCTCTTATGCCATGGTCTTGAACTTCTCTTCCTGTTTGATCATCTTTTAAACAAACCCCAAATAAATATCTCATAAATCTTCCTTGGAATTTTCATGTAGAGAGGAAGATTATTTATAACTTCTTCTCAGCTTTGATATTTGAGAAAAAGTTACATTCTCTCGCAGATTGTTCTCAAAATTCATCACAATGATATCACCCTTCCCAAGTCTTTCAATAAAATGTGATTTTCAGTCTACTACTGTTAAGTTTTTGTATCTCCATTTCTTCTACTTAAATCTGGGTATATTTTAGACTGCTTCAAGCAACAAAGTGTCTTAAAAGTGCTATGTGACTTTTAAGACACAATCATAAAAAAATTTCTTACATTTCCATCTTGTCCCTTTGGAATTCTACTTTTAGAGTCAGCTTCCATACAGAGAGAAAACCCAAGGAGAGATAATATAGAAAGGACTTGTATAGGTATTATATTCTGTCACCTAGTTGTAACCTCAAAATTGACCACTAGCATGGGTAAAGATGCCTCTAAAATATATCAACTCACAGCTCTTAAGTCACCCAAATTTCAATTCTGTCAACTGACATCCCATCTCTGCTATGCTCTTTGTGAATCTCAGACCCACAGTATCTATAATAAAATACAACATTTATTTTTTTTTGTCCATAAGTTTCTTTGTAGTGACTTAGGATGTTGCAATAGAAATTTGAACACCTCAAAAATATTTTGCAATAGCTATGTCATTGTTTAAGATCTCTTCTCTGCACAGTGTCCCCCTCACAGCTTTTCTGTGGTTAGCAAATATTCTTTCTTTCATTCCCATCCCATTTCAAGTTCTGCAAACTCTTCTTAGACTTTATAGCCAACACATAAGTCAATTCTCCTTTATTTGAACTCCTGGATATCACTTTACTTAGTGTTTGGTTTCTGTGACAGTCATATAGCCTCAAATCTCCATTCTGTTCATGTACAGATTGCATCATGGCTCATGGAAGAGGTTAACCTCTTCCCCAACTCCAGGGAGTAAAATATTAAGTGGTCTAAGCAATTACGGTAATTAACATTTTACTATTTTTTGTCAGAGATTAGGCTAAGGCTTGAGACTTATTTCTGTCCTCTTCTTAGAAGGTGTATTTTGAGAGTCTTCTGGAAAAGTCTTGTCTGTTTAAAAATATATACATAATTAGAAATAACTCTTTACTGCTTGAAGTATTGTATGTACATGTATTACCTAGAAATTCTGCCGTCATCTTATAATCATGGGATAAAATCCTGAGGAAAAGAAATCATGGTGAGAAAGCCAAGAAGAAAGACTAAAAGAATCGGAGTCTTTGATGATATCATTGATTTGCTAAATTATCAAGCCCTGAAACTATCTTTTTTTTTCATTAATTTTTGAGAAGTATGTATATTATTATTATTACTTAAATTAACTGAAAGGAGTTTCTCTTTTACATGCAGAGATTCATTACTTTAATTCCCACTGACCAAAACTGTGCTGTAGATGCATGGTTAAGTGGAAACTGAGACTCAATAAACAGCTATTTGGCATTTCAACATCACTAGAGGGAGGTCCAAACCAGTCACAGCAGCAGTCTTCAAGTATAAATACCATTTTCCCTCTCTGTATTCTGATATATTCCAATTCAGACTGGCTAAAATAATCCAACTTAGAGATTCACTTGTAATTAGTAAATACGAAATAAAAATTTTTTTTCAAGGTCAAGACTAGATTTTAGAATAAGAGTTTTTTGTTTTCTTTTGTAATTACATCCCCTTTCAGGAAGTTAAAAGTTACCTTTACAAGCCATAAACTCTTTGCAAGATCCTCATAAATACAGAATATGGACACACAAATCGAAGAAGTAAAGCAGTGCAGTATAATATAGAACTAAGGGTTCCCCTTAATCTACCATTTGGCCTATACCATAACATAACTTCTCTAGAATTGGGTTTGGTCTTCAACTGGTATTTCTGACTTGGTTTCCTACACAACCATAGCATATCCTTAGTGAAGACTTTCATCATTAGAATAAAAATTATTTGAATGGAATTGCTCAATAATGCACTGTGGAATGGGAGGCAGGAGCAGTATATTTGAATATCCTGGGTGAACACTGCAGTGGGCATTTTAACCTTGGCAAGTGGTAGCCCTCAGACTCCCTGGTGAGTGGATGAGTAGAACTGATGACATGGAGAAAGGAACCAGCTTTGGGTGATTTGGAAGGGTGCAAGTGACTCCTACAATGGGGAAGAGAACAGGGGGAACAAGAATCAAGTTAAAGATTATAAGACTTTGGGGTGAAATAGTAATTTTTTAGGTTTGCTGTCAAAAACAGATATTAGATCTCTAAAGAGATCATTATGAGTCTAGACAGATAGTAAGAGCTAATAAGCGGACTCATTCTGGTATAGCAAGTTGTAGAAGCACTTCTACTCACATGTAGTTTTGAGAGGATGATATCGGAGCGTGAAAATATACTAAAATAGAATTGAGGACTGAACTTAAGCACTCAAAATGAACTCTTTTATGCTTTTCATTGATGAAAAAAAATTGGGCACCCTCATACCATTTATAACAATTGACTACAACAAGAAAAATAAAAATGACCATAGTTGTATATGACAATTTTGATAATGTCTTGCCAATATTATCTAATGAGCACAGTCCTGAATAGGTCAACTTTTAGGTATCTTAAAGTACCAAAGTATTACTGTTCTAGTGTGATGAGATTAGCTTGTCAGTTAATTTGAACATTCTTGAACCAGAAAATCTTTACTTCACGGTACTTGGCACACAGAAACCATGCACACTTGGGGTATTAAGGCAATTTAGAGAGCAGATGATACAGAATATGAGCTGTTTATTTGGTTTTTGGCATCTACTTATTTGAACTCTGTTAGCCTGGGTTTTTCAGTAACAGTGCACATTTCCAGCCATATTTTGAGCATGCCTTGAGAGTAGCTAACGTACCAGTGATCCATCTATAAAAATCCACTCAAATTCAAAAGGAGAGAAATTCTAACTGTAATGGTAAATTATTTTGTCTTAATATTTTAGTGGATGAGTTCCTTGAAGAGAGATTTGTTTTTCTTTTGTTTGTTTTTATATAACAATCACTCAGAACAGGATCTGGCAGGAAAGAGAAAGGCCTGCTCAATAAATATTTGTTTAATGAATTCTGTTTAAATATGTTACAAATATGAAATGTTCTTTCTTGATATCAGCCATATGTTCTCACAGAGCTATAAATTGTGTACAGTAATTTAACATTTCCAATATTTATGCTTCATCTTTGTAATATTAATTTCTATGCCATTTGCTTGTGCCCTTTAGCAAATCCTTCACAGTTGGGGCAGAGTAGGGAACTTTGGATTTACTTTGATTATTGCAATTTCGCAAAGGTGATATACAAGTCTCCAGCTGAAGCTTGAAAAATCATTCTAGGATTCCGCCAACTTTCTTCTATAATTAATGAAAAACATACCGCAAGCAGGGGCTGCTTTTTCATTCTAGGAGGTTCATTCATTCTAGAATGAAACAGTAAGATAGACCTGGAATTGACTTATAATTGCCAAATATAGTATGAATGATAATTATTTTCTCTGCAAGTCAATGAGCTTACTTATTTCACTGAAGTAAATTGGAAAAAAATTGGTATGAAATTTGGAGAAATGTGGTAAGTTAGTATACAAAAATGAATTTAAAAGGCATTCATACTTTTATTTAAAGTAGTATTGAAGTTGCACTACAGAAGGGTAAGACTGGTCGCAGAATTCACAAATAAATGTTTTTTTGGCATGAGTTTATAGATTTTCAAGTAATTTGTGTGCTCAGCTATATGCTCAGTGGAGGTTTGACTTGCTTGAATTACTGCAGTTGAATTTTACTTCGCATTTTGGAAGAAGGGTAGTGGGCATGCCGTGATGGGTATTTCAGTTGTTGTTCCATCATCTGCGGTGGAATTTTCTGTCTCTTTGTTTGCAGTTTTTGTAGGTTGAGCTAAACAGTTTCTTTCCTTAATTTGAAATGTTGACTTTATATTAATACTACAGGTTGCAAGAAACAATCTTAGGTTATATGTACAGGATCCTGAGTTCTCTGTTGCTTAATAGACTGATGCTTCCATAGCTGTTTGGATGATTAGAACCAGCAACTGAATAAAAGTCAAATATATATTTCCTATCACCCATTTTGTTTACCTTTACCTCCTTGATCTCTTTCAGGTGTGAGAAAGTTTAGCAGAGGGGAGAAGGAAGGATTTATATCATAGGAAAAGGATGTTTAGAATATGTCTGGCAACTACCTATTCCCACCTGGTCAATTGGCTCCAGGTATGAGATGAAGTGATAAGGTAAAGAAAAGTATGTGTGATACTTATCTCCAAAGTAAATTAAAAGGACTATTCATAAGAAATGTTTTTGATAATTGTTTTACTAAGAAGTAGTGTTAATTACAAAGCAAACTGTACATTTAAAAAGACCCGACAAAATAAATTAAAAATATTATTCCGTAAATGCAAATATGAAGTGACATGGCACATCTTTGGGATCTACTTGCATATACTACTCTTGTCTCTTAGAAAATTTGGATTTCACAATATTTTGCTTGGAAAGTATTTCACATTGCTTCATCATATGTACAAATTTTTGTACATCCTTTCGCTTTTACTTTCCTTTTTGCAGTTTTTTAATAAGAACACAGGTGTCTGTACAAATCAAGAAATGTCTTCCTTTTAAAGAAAGGTTTAAATGCTACTGAGTTTAACATGCTTCTTTTGTGAAGGAAAAATAATATACTACACTTTTAGAACCTCCTTTATTATGTAGTCCCAAACATGAACTACTGCTATACAGCCAGGGGTCCAGGCATCAATGTTATAGAAGCCATCCTCCCCCCACATATCTTCACACCTCCAAATTTGAGAAATAATAATTTCCTCACATGTAAAATTTACCTGAACCATGAAAGTTCACAAAAATAAGTTATTAAATCTGTAATTAAAAAAATACCTATGAGTGATCTTTTAAATATCACAGTTAACATTCTATCAATCTACTAAAGATACTTTGTCACTGTGCAATAGTCACAATCAAAATTTATCTTGTTTTCTTGTAAGTTGACTGAAACGACGCCACAATTCTATTAAGTATGAGACTTGCTCCAGGCATTCATTTGTTGGAACTTCTCTTTTCTTTCTGATCTTCACTGCCTGGGTCTTATTTATCTGTGGAATAAAAGAGTTAATAGTCAAAATTAATTGTATCCACCTTTAGAAATCCTTGAATGGGAGCTCAGATTGTCTCTCTATGAATTTGCACACCTCAAAGTGTGCTGATTTCTGAATGATCCTAAATGCTTTCTCCCAAGGAATGTGCTGTTTCAGTCCAAGTACTCTTGCTTTAAGGCCAAACACTACCTCCTTCACAAGGCTTCCCTCTGTTAATTGGAAACTCTTGTTTCCAATGGGAACAATGCCAAATCAGCGTTCCCAATTAGAAAGTCAGGCTTTTCCTTTGTAAACTTTGCCAAAGCTTCAGAGCTTGTCACTTCCCTTGGCTCTCACTCCCATGCTGTTTTTATTATTGCCTCATGGGTAATCTCCACAGTGCAAAGCATAATGCTTTGCGCTTTCAAATTTGATTTAAATGATTTACAAGTTTAAAAAATAAACAAATCGGTGATTTCATGATCTTCCTAACAAGATCCTAAGTTTCTCAAGGGTAGAGCCTGTTTTGTGCCGCTACTGTACACATAAGTCAACAGTCCTAGTGTTGGGATCCAAAGTGTTCCCACTCTCTTTACTCAGCACCTAAATATGCCTGGTACCTGAAGTCTGAAATACAATGATCTTTTAGCGTATTCCTTCAAAAATAAGTTTTGATTATTAACAGATGGACAAGTGGGTCAGAAAAAAATAAAATCCACCAAGTTACTTACAGCCTGAATTCTGCTAAGGTACAATTAAATATTATTGGTTCTAGGTCCGTACTCTTAGCTTGTAAGGAAACAAATTCTTCCCGCTTCTCCTTTTCTCACATCAAGTACAGAACTTGATTTCACCTGTCTTTCATGCTCTTATTTGGGCCATCTGTAGATTCTTCAGATCATTAAGAGTAAGAGTCAAACCAGTTTTTCTCAGGGTTGCCTGGTATTGCGTATTCAACTCAAAATAAACCCAGATAACCTGTGAGTTGAACCTTCAACCCCTAAAAAAGTAATAGCCGGGGCAACCCGTGTACAAACTGCTAGGGTCGACACGGCAGCAATTGTACATACACACTTGCACCTGTCCTATTTTATTCGCTCATGTGCTCTTCAAACGGCAGAACCCGAATATAAAAATCACAAGTACTTCTGCACATAAGCCCCACTTTAATTCAAGGATAACGTCGAGGCATTTATATGCCCGACGCTTCTAGCTTACCTGCATTCCGGAGTATCCTTGGCACTGACGAATGAACGCGGTCTTGGTTCCTACCGCAAAATTTTCCTCGGCAAGCGACCGGCAGCCATGAGTGGGAGTAAAGGTAACGCGTTCGATTTGAGCCAGGCAATCCGACTGCACACAGTCCGCAAAAAATAACAAAAAAGCACGAGAGAAAGAGAAAACGCAATGAGGAAAAGAAATAGGATAAAAAGAAGTCAACTAAAAAACGAGTGAACCGAGCAGCACAGGAAGCGAAAGAGCAGCGGGAGGATACAACTGAGGCGAGCTCGTAGGGGGCAGAGATCCCGGGCGGAGGTCAAGGAACCGGGACCCGGACCGCTGTCCCGAGGCTCGAAGAGCGAACCTGCGCGGACGCCCGCTCCTCCCGGGTCGCCGTCCGGCCGAAACTGCCCACTCGCAGGAGTCCCCTAAACGTGTTCCAGGGCCGAGTTTCTGATTTGCCGGCCTCCGGATGGGCGGGGAAAGGAGACGCCTCTCCCCAGGGTCGTGGCCGAGTCCTGGCCAGATATTGGGGCAGAAGCGGCGTCCCTTCTGGGCCCCCGCCCAGACATTTCCGGCGGTCGGGTGCCGGCTACTCGGTCGTCTGTCCTCGATCTGCATCGCCTGGGAGCCCATCCACCGCCTGGGTTTCCACATCGCACACCCTGCTCCCGGGAATCCCGGCGTTTCTCGGGAGAAAGCCAGAGCACTGATCCTCTACTCACCTGGTCTTCACAGTCCAAATGATCGAACTCGGTGCTTGTCATCTAGAAGAAAGGGGGGGAAAGCTAAAGATAAGAAGGGTAAAGACTTAAATCCACAGGAGAAATCATCCCTTCCCCTTCCTTTCTTTTTCGTTAGTTAGCCCCTAGTTTTAAAAGATGCTCAGAAAGCAATTTCCACTTAGGTGCTTATTCCTCGTGCATCTGTTCTTGTTATTGACTAGTTAACGAAACATTAACTTCACATGATGCCTATTTGAAACTGGATATCATCTACCTACCCAAGATGGTCACACGTGTCCATGGGGCTGCAAGTGGGAGCAATGATGCCATTTTTAAAAATACCCACATCTGCTTTGTAGTCACTCATGTATTTTAACCAGGCATATTCTAACTAGAAATTAGAATAATCAAAAACTGGTTACTACTCTATATTTAAGAATCCAGATCTTGATTTACCCCATAATAGCACCTTAAGGCATCTAGAACACTAGAAAGACTTGAAGTGTTCCTTCCCCTGGACTATCTTCCTTCCCTTGTTAAGGCTGAGCTGACAAGTATTCTGTTTACTCCTCTTGCTGTCTCAGCTCTTGCTCAGTTTTATTTTTTCTGTACTTAGTTGAGCAGTTTTTTTTTTTTAAAACAGATAGACATCTTCAATGGATAATGTGTTACTTATCATTATCTGTTCTTCATAGCTTCTGCGTGCTTAATATCTACCACTAAGTAGTCATTTCTGAAGTCAATGTATTTCAACATTATTTGTAAAAATTTTTGAGAAAATTCTGTCACAGTTATTTTCCAAGTTATTTTCTATTCTTGAAATGTAAATTACAGTTTGTGCCTGCAGATGTCTAATTTCCCAAAGAGAACACTTTTTTTTTTTTTTAATGTTTCTTCACTTACCCCATTCATATAGTTCTCCAGAGCTGGGTAAAAGACATGCTGATAGATCTTTTTAATCTCATCAAAGTCACAATCAGTGAAATTGTAGTTTAGCACCATCCCTACCAGTTGCAAGATGAAGATTTTCCTGAAAAAAACTGATAGAACAAATAGTAAGATCACGAGGTACACTTGGAAACCATTTTCTACCCCAATATTCACACTAAACTCTTTCCACCAGGACTACATTGCATTTGGGTCTGTAAGACCAAATACCTAGGCATAGACTCTTTGCCTCTCATTCCCAGTGTACAAAAAACCCCATATTCACCCATGCTGTTGCCTTAAGTTGGAGTCTCCCTGATGCTCCAGAGCTTTCTGGCTCCACATATATAACACCTAAACGCCTACGGGCTTTTTTTTTTTTTCCCTTAGGCCAATGATTTTCCTTGATGTCATTCTCTTCCTTTATAGAATCCTGAATTGATGACATAAAAGAAAAAAAAATAGGACTAGTCAAATCTATGCAAATTTTTTTTAAAGTCTGGCTAGCTTTAATTAGAAATATCCCTTCTCCCTCTATTTTATTGAGAAATTTGTTGACATCATTATATAACTTCAAGTCTTACAGCAAGATAAGTTGATTTACAAATATGGTGAAATGATTATCATAAAAGGTTCAAGTAAGAATCCATCTTCTAAGACAGACATGAGATTTTAACATTGGTAAACTCATCAAAAATCTCTCAAGTGTAAGGGGGCTCTCTTTTTTTGTTTGCCTTAGAGTGGGCTCTAGGAGCTATCACACATCTTTATCATACAGGGCTGCTTAGGTGTCCAAGCAAAAAGCTTGTTGGAGCAAAAAGCTCTAAACCTGCAGCTACTTTAAGAACTTACTACTGTTGTTGGTATATACTACACAAAATGAACATTTCTTCTGGCCACTTTAAACTGGTGTTTTCTCTCCTCCATAGCTACTGAAAAAACTCAAGTGTAACTTAAACAAATGATTTGGAGGGTTGGGGCAGCCTCAGGCCTGGGCTGTGCTTTCATGTAAGGCATTAAATATTTCATATGTAAAATTATATAAAATAGTGACCAGAACCTTGCGTACAAGAACAGTAAGAAGTTTAATGGGAATAGATCTGTTGGGTCTTACTTCCCAAAACTCTCTTTTCAAAACACACTTTCAATTTCAGATAAGAAGTGGTACTGTTATGAGACTTGGGTCTCCTTACGGGCGTTGGCCTCCTCTACATGTTCCATATGTGTCAGAAAGTTAAAGCCATATTATCCAGCACCCAGCCACCTTAACAGTCACATTGTTCAGACCTAAGTATGTAGAGAGGACATCAGTCCCAAGAAACAGGGCCAGAACCCATGATGCAGTGCACAGAAAAAGTGCCTAGGAAATTTATATATATA
>NW_004567108.1:62903804-62942738 GCF_000260355.1 Condylura cristata | reverse complement strand
TTTTTTTTTTTTTTTTTTGCATCCCAAGAAATAGATCTTCCACAAGAGAAAATATGGGTGCCATTTGCCACTGAGTAATACAGCAACAGATGAAACTCAGCATGAGGCACAGAAATCCATGGGTGTTTCCTGGTGGCGATACTATTTGCCAGAAGAATGCTGAGGCTGTTTTGTAGCAATAAAAATAAACAACATTATTCAAACATAATTAATCTTCCCCAAAATACTCTCCTTTTCTTGGTGTTTTTGTTCTCACCAGTGTTTTAGGAATCTCCCTTTAGCCTTAAGTCATAAAACACCTATTTTGATTTTTTTTTTAGTCTTATGTTTAGATACAGATATGTTGCCCACCCTGAGTTTAGTCACTCTTTCTTGGGGTCACATCAGTACCTGCACACAAGTCTAGCTTTTCAGTGTCAGTTAACTTTATGTCCTTGGAGCCACCACTGAGTATAGCTCACCTGGCTGCCAACCAATGTTTACCTATGGTTCACTCCCTCCTATCACTCACTGCCTTTTCCTTTTTAAGATTTCTTTTCCTTTTTAAAATTTATATATATATATATATATATATATATATATATATACACATATACACAATTGTTCAGTTTTAAAACAATGTTCACTTCTCCTCCTGCCCATCAGGTGTGAAATCCCTTTAGAATTTCCTGTCCTAATTACCTGTGCTATTTTCTCTCTCCTTCCCATCCCTCTCCCTCTCCCTCCCCTGAAGTATGTCTCTGTTTTATAATTGTCTTTCTTTTTTTTTTGTATTGTTACTATTTTCCCCCTAATAGTTGGTTATCCTATATCCCTTCTCTAAGTGAGATCATCTGATATATATCTTCTTCCTTCTGACTTATTTCACTGAGCATAATCCCTTCTAGCTCCAGTCATGTTGCTGTGAAAGGCATTAGTTTACTTTTTGATTGCTGAGTAATATTCCATTGTGTACATATACCACATCTTCTTGATCCAGTCATCTATTTTGGGGGCACTTGGGTTATTTCCAGGTTTTACATGTTGTAAAAGTTCTGCAATACACATAGGGGTATAGGTATAATTTTGAATTAGTGTTTTTGTGTCCTTTGGGTAGATCCCTTTTACGTAGAATTGCTGGGTCATATGATAACTCCATTTTTAGTAGTCTGAGGAAACTCCATACAGCTTTTCATAGTGGTTGTACCAGTTTACACTCCCACTAGCAATGGAAGAGAGTTCTTTACAATATATATAAGTAGGGCCTTCCCTGGTAGCGCAGCAAGATAAAGCACAGCACTAAGAAGCTAAAGTCACTTCAGCATGAGTTCGATCCCCACCCTGAAGGTGATCCACATGGCATGGCAGACCTCTCCTGACCTGTCTGCCACTCCCCTTAGCACCGTACTTCATCAATCTGCCTATTCTGCTCCCCACTCTGTCTCTGGTGAATCCTCCCACCACTCCTGCACCTCTGGCCTGTACCCCAGTTCTGTATGCACAAAGAAATAAATCTTTAAATATATATATATGTAAATACACTTAATTTTTTCTTATTTAAGAAAACCAGTACCTGAAGTTTTAATAACTCTTAATAATGTGAATCATGTTAGATATTAATTATTTCAATTTCATACCTGTGACAAACTGTTAGTTTTAATCTTCATTTAGGAAAATATTGTATATAGAAGAATGTAACCACAGTAAACTTACCAAATAGTAAATTTAATATTAAGTTCTGTTAAAAAAAAATATATTCTGGGACAGGTGCTCTTTAGCTCTCTCGGCTTGCACTGTGCATCCCAAGCGCTCAGTCCAGAGCTACAACCTAAATAATTTAGGTCTCCTTGAGTCTGTCACCATCACAGAAACAAAGACATGGGGCCTTGGATTTGATTTTACAAAATTTGCTTATCTAGAAAAGAGTTTTATAAAGTGCTATGAAAGGAGCCAGGAAAGCCCGCGGAAGGATACATAGTTGCCTTCTGGGATTTAGCAGTGCCAATGGAAAGTTGAAGAAAGGAAGGTGGATACCCACTAGGCTCTGAATTGGAAAGTGTAAGTCAAACCCCAGTCTGCCTGAGCCTGGGCTGTGCTGTCCTGGCCCTCCTGACACTCAGTTCTCTGCCACCTCCACACCCCTCCTTCCTACCCCCACTTTGATCTCCCCTTGCGTGCCTGAGCTTGCAGAATCAAGTCCTTGGGAAGTTCCTAGGAATCATACCCCAGAACAGCCAAGCAGGGTGCTCCACATTGTGTCCTAGCAAATGTAGTGGGCTACTGTTAGGAATAAGAACAGGGGGTGAAGAGAGAAGTAGGGAGTGGAGGCTGAAAGAGCAGATTCAGGATGGGATTGGCCACTGAAGTCAGAGGTGAAATTTTTTCATAGGAGGCGTTCAACAGCTGTTCTAGTACAGCTGGATCCAGTTCGCTTGCTAAGGCCTGGGAATAAAGGCAGTGGCACTCACAGGGATGACAGAACCCACTGATTTACTGCTGAATTCAAAGGTTGTTTTTTGTTTTTTGTTTTTGTTTTTTTCTGGAATCCTTAAAGACTAAGGTTTATGTTCTGGCAGCATCCTTTAGAGAAGAAGTCCAGCTGCTCTTCTCCCATCACAAACTTTTCAGAGTATTGTGATTCATCTGATTCAGCTGCTGTGACATCAGAGGTGTTTCTAGCAGGCAGCTGGACAATGGAAGTGCAGACAGGAGCTAGACACAGATTTCTTCACTGGGTTGGAATATACTGATGGGGTAGGGGCAAAGAAAGCCACCCACACTGAGTTGACTTGCATTCTCACAGATAAAATGGAGCATGAGTCTCCCTTTATTTCTTCCTTCTTCTTTAGAAAAACTGCTTCTGTTCTCTTTTGTCTTTGAAGAGGTGAGACTAGCATCCTAGAAGATGTCTCCTTGCCTGTTATTTCCAGTTTAACTCTTGTCCCTCAATTTCCTATCTGTACCTGCGTGACTTCATGGATTAACATATCACTTTTATGCTCAAAAACCTCTTGGTAGATTCCCATTTACAAATCCCACACCCCTGGGCTCCAAGCGATCTTTCCAGTCTTATGTTTTTTGTCAAGTAGTATCTGAAATGAATAAGCTCCAAAAATGTCCTAAGCTTTCTTCTAGACTCACCTCTTCTGGTGTTGTTATTCTTCTGCCATTTGACACTAATTTGATAGCACATGTCCAAAAGTGGCCTCTTACCTGGATGTGTCCTTTTTTCTTTAAGTCATATCAATTTTGGGCTTCCCTTTTATAGCCTCCATTCCTTAGGCAACATCTCAGTACTATTATCAACCTTATCTTTTTCTTAGACTGGGAAGTGTACAGAAGCAAGTTTTATAATAATACTTTATAATAATTGATTGTTTCAATAGCTACTTACTTTGCCCAGGAACATTCAAAGTGACTTACAATTGTGTTAGAAGGCAAGAAAAATAAAAGTCAAAATAATGTTAAAGAAAGGAGCTGAGGGATAAATGAGGTAAGGATCAGATACAGGGAAGGATCAGAAACATTATTAAGAACTGGAAAATAAAGACAACCTCAAAATTGATTTCTGATCATTTAAATAATCATTGCAATGGAGAAAACATGATGAACACTGCAAGATCATTAGAAGGTGTCAAATTCTCTTATGCTGTGGTCATTACCATAGTCACTATAAAATTCAGTCTTACATGTTACATGCATTAGATATTCACTAAATCCTCAATAAGCTGAAACATATTAACTTTGGAAATCTCTGTGAAGATCGCCTTCTAGCTCTTTGCTACTATCCTTGCCTAGAACAACCATTTAGTAAGAGTATCTCTGACATTTCCTGGTGGGCTGAAAAGTTTGCTGTCTTTTTATCTTTCTAGTTGTTCAAGTAATGAAAGTGTAAATAGTGTCTACTTAGGTAGTTTGGGAAGTTCTAGGGTTAGTTCAATTATGGCATGATCCATCTGGTAGGAAACAGAAGTGTACTCACTGTAGCAAAACTTAGGCAATACTCTCACCTGTTAAGCAGAATGCACCTTCTGTGATAGTTAGCCAATGATTTTATTAATAACCAAGGTGAGGATTTGAACCTAAGTAGTATAGTAATGTGACTATTTGAGAGCTGTTCTAATAACCATGTTTTAATTTCATTAATATTGGTAGGAACAATGAGTTATTGACCTAAAAATTTTAGTTATACTTGGCGAGGACTCTGGTTCTAAGTTATTTTTCCTAAATATATGTTGATACTGTCTATGTGCAGAGGAACCAACGCTGAGGATATAATCCTTTCTTTTTAAAGAGTGCACTGTGGAGACGCAATGACTGGTTATGTATTCTTTGAATCATTTTTATCAGGCTCCATGATCATTAGTGGACATTGAAAAGTCTGGATTTACCTGCAAGCAGCAGATTTTGCATAGCTGTTTCACAGTCTTCAAATCCAGGCAACTGCTTTTTTATCTTGTCTGTGAGAGCAGAGAGAGGTTAAACCCAGAACATTTTACAGTATGTTCACATTCCAATCAGATGGGTTACAACTTTTTTTTTTCTCCTATCCTCCTTGCAAGATCTATCATTCACTTATTTCCTTAACATTTTCATTTCATGTCTGTAGGTTAGATAAGGATTTCTAGATTTTTGTGCTGTTGCTAGACTCTAACCTGCAGCTTTGAATGCAGGAGGCACTTGGGAGCATGGGCTTGGGCTACGTGTGCCTGATACTGGACACCTGGAGTGTTGTGTGGCCATGTGTAAGTGGGCACACCTGAGCCGGGAGACTGAGTATGTAAGGTCAACATCATAGCGGCACACCTGAGCCATGAGACTGAGCATATAAGGTCAGAGTCACAGAGTACAGAGTGCAGCAGAAGACTTTTCATCGGAGTGCGGTGAAGAACAGGTAGGAGAGGAAAGTTTTTCCTCCTGAATAAGTTATTGAATCATTGACTTAAAAAAACCGTTGAAATGGCTGAAATCTCCTATGGTTTAAGAAAAGTGGATGACCCAAACCTTACCTAGGTTGTATTTTAAGATGGGTTACAATGGGCTTTCCCCAGTAGATGGGTATGGTGTCCATTTGGACTTGGAAGTAAAGTGAATTGTTCTAGATATCTGAAGATTGCTGGCCACATAATCTTTCTACCCTAAATTATTTTTTGTTGTTGTTCACTTAGAAAAGAAGGGCCACAGTTTACAAAGATGGATATTTATTTTTTCTTGATATTCTGCCTTCATTGTTCATACTCAGATACTGTATTTATGTAATGTCAAGTAGTCAATGTATGGTTTGTGGTGACTGAAGTGCATGTCCATTTTACCCATTAAGTTTGCATTATACATCTCTTTCAAGCAATTTTTGTTTTGGTTTGAACTATTGACTGGTTTTATCAAACTCCAGGCTTTGTCTAAAATTCTTTGGGGCCATTTGTAAACAAGAGAGTGGAGTGAGGGACTTTCCTATGACAGGCTGGTTATATTTGCATAGTTATTCTATGTTGAGAAATGTTGCCACTTGTATAGATATTTTTGATTTGGTTCAGCCAGTGGGAGATGTTAGCAAGAAATCAAAGAGTAGGAGGACAGTGAAGTTTGGGATTTTAATCAACCCCTTCTTCTTGGTTTTCTATAGGTGGGATGCTTTCCTTTCCTGAGGTCCTTTACTCCTGTTGACATTTTTCTCTTGTTATCTTTCTTTGTAGTGTCCCTGTAGGTCTGGGAGGGTAATAACTCTTATTCTTGTTAACCTGGGATACTACATTAATCCAAATGTTACAGTTTGGCTGGGCCAGACAGAGTTTCAAACCACTGTCCTGACACAATTTATTAACTCAACTTCTTTTTTAGCCTCAAAAGTCGCACAACTTAGCAAATATGTGATTATTGTTGATTTGCATATTTATTTCCCTTTGAAAATAGTTCCTTTATTAAATTCTCCTAGAATTAGCCAGTTCACTGCACCATCTGTTTCCTGCAGACACCTGACTGATAGTCACCTGCAGGTACCCTCTGTAAACAGTCTGGCACTTCCCAAGCCAACAGCTATGCTTCCTTTCCTCACCTTCCATGTCTGTCTTGTTGCATCATTTTGGTCCCGTAACATTGCACAGGAATTATTGATATATAATTAATTTATAATTTTTAGGGGAAAAGTTTCCTTCACTGTAAAAGATTAGTTTCAGGAAATTCTCCAATTTTCCTTTATTTTCAAATGCATCCCTTACAAATTCTGCCAGGATTTCTAAGAACATTTTTCATCTGCTTAACTGTATAATTTGAGCATAGTTGAGACCTCATCATTTATGTATAAAAGAGGCTTAACAAAGTGACCATTGTGTGAGTCAAGTCATAGCCATTAGCTTTTTTTTTTTTTTATTTTATTGCGTGTGTCTGAGACTCTCCAAGTATGTTCCCTATGGTAAATCCTACTATTATCAGTAATGAGATCTATGTTAAGCAATCATCCTAAATGTTTTCTCTTTTAAACATAGTGAGGTCCTAACAACCATTTTGTGATCCTGACTCATTAAGACCTACTTTTTCCTCAGAGAGTCAGTCAGGGTTTCTGAGAAAGGGCTGCCTGCAAATCCAGACTCAGGGTAAGGGTGGAGCAAAGAAGAAACAAGAAAAGAAGAAAGAAACTGGCAAATTGAGAAGGATAAATGGTCAGAAAAGAAATATGGGATTAAGAGTTTGACCAGAGACTTGTCCTCAAAGAGGACATCTTTTCTCCTAGAAAAGATGCTGGGATTTTAGAGCTGGCAGTTAACAAACCATGGCTTCTAGGCCAAACGTTTCCACTTGCCTGTTTCTATGAATAAATTCATTGGGAAAAAACCTCATCCATTTGTTTATAACATTATCTCTGGCTGCTTTTTCACTACAAAGATGGAGTTAAATAGTTGAAACAGAAACCATCTGGCCTGCAAAACTTAAAATATTTAGTATCTTGCCTTTTACAGTAATAGTTTACAAGCCTTTGGTTTAAAGAATCTAGAACTACTTAGCCTTTTAGTAGTTTTGATTGTTGACACTCTATAGTGTTTATAATCCTTTTATCAAAAAGATCATCAGCAGTATATAAGAAGTCTGTGGCTCCAAAATCCATGAGTTTCAATCAAGGGAATTTACCCCCCTTTTGTTCTGACTTCTTACTCTTGCTCATCAAAACTTTTAGTATAGATCTTTCTAGAATTGATATTGGAATGCCAGCCAGTATCTGTTTCCTTGGTCAATAAAAGAAAACTTTTTAAGAAGGAAAGTAGTTTAATTTGTCAACAAATTAAGGAGGACATCAGAGTCTTCTCTTCCGGTGGTCAGTAATTCTGATGTTATCTTTATAGCAAAGCTCTTTTCCCTTTAAATATAAAGAAAACAGCATTTATTAAGCCTAGAGACAAAAATAAAGGAAACAGCATTATTTATCTGGTGGGACAGAGAAATATATCTTGTTATTGTTACTGGGCAGGGTGAGGGACACCCAAGAAACCCCAAATTCTGCCTACTTTAAATAGATTTTGTTATCAGCTGCATCAAGACAAAATATACTCTAGTGCATAAGATCTCCACTGGAAATGAAATTTAATTAGTGTTCAGTAAAGAAAAGAATAAAGAAAGATAGAATATATTGTAGTTTCCAAATCAAGCATCTATTGTTACCCATTCCCTCATGCCTAGCCAAACAGGGTTGGCCCAAAGCAGGGCAGCTGAAGTCCATAAACTTGCCACAAGTTGAAGGCATCTTCTAGTGGGGGCCCTTACACAGGGGCCAGAAGGAGTCAGAAAAGTCTGAAAAGAAAAGAGAAAATCAAAATCAAATAAACCCTGCATTGTTTTCCTTTCTCTAAGTCTCTCCCCTATGTCTCTATAAAGTGTCTTCTTCCATATCCAAATCCCTGGCACAAATCCAAATCCAAGAAGCAAATATATCTTCTTCCCATGTCTCTCTTCTCCATGTGACTCTTCCAGGTCTCCTTCTTTTCTCCAGTCTCCTCTCCAGCTTCTCCTTGCTCAGCTTCACCCTTCAGTGGGTGTGATAGAAAACATGGAAACTCCCCTTTCCCTGGGGACCACCCTCTTGAATTATGATGGGTTTATATTCTGATAAGCCCATTATAAATTGATGTAATATAGCATACCTATAAAGCATCAGCTCAGTCTAGCCTACCTAAAACACACTCAGAGCACTTACATTAGCATAGAGTTGGGCAAAATCATCTAACAGAAAGTCTCATTTATATTAATAGTTCAGGTAATTTATTGAACACCATAATAAAAGCAAAAACCAGACATGATGACATGCAGAAACACAAAACATAACATTGCAAAAATGCTGGCAACTTAGTACATGGTACAATTTTGTTTGTTTGCTGTTGTGATCTCATGGTGACTGGGAACTGTGCTTATTCTGTCCAGCATCATAGTACAGATCAAAATTCAAATTTTGTAGTTTCTGGGTCCTTTCTGGTGGTGCAGTGGGCTAAAGCACAGCACCATGAAGCTCTTCATAGCCACTGCAGCAACCAATTGGATCCCCAGCCACAGAACTGACCTACATGGTGCAGCAGGCCTGTCCCGACCCACCCATTGCTCCCCTCAGCAGTGTATTTCAGTCAATCTTCCTGTTCTGCTCCTCACTCTGTCTCTGGTGAATCCTGTCACCTCCCACACCTCTAGCCTGTACCCCAGTTCTTGTATGAATGAATAATAAACAATTAAAAAAACACAAAATACAGTCTTTACTATGTATTGATTTATACCAATGTAAAGTTGAAAAATAAGTCAAGACTGGGCCCTCCCTGGTGGTGCAGCGGGTTAAAGCACAGCATAAAGAAGCATAAGACACTTCCACATGAGTTTGATCCCCGCCTGCCCTGGAGGAGAGGAGATCCACATGGCGCAGCAGACCTCTCCTGACCTGCCCGCTGCTCCCCTCAGCAGTGTACTTAGTGGATCTGGCTGTTCTGCTCCCCACTCTGTCTCTGGTGAATCCTGTTACCTCCCACACCTCTAGCCTGTACCCCAGTTCTTGTATGAATAAATTAAAAAAACACACAAAGTACAGTCTTTACTATGTATTGATTTACACCAATGTAAAGTTGAAAAATAAGTCAAGACATGGTAATTCAGGGACTGTATGTAGAGACACCTAATGCATACTAAATACCTGGGAGTATTGATTAATTATACTCTCAATTCCCAAGTACTTCCTTAAGTACTCCTTAAAGTTTCAAAAGTTTGTCTCTTTTAAACACAAGTAATTTAAAAAATCTACTTGAAAAGAAGACATGGAATTTAAAATTAAGGCTACACAATAAATTTTTTATGCTTTTATTTACAAAACCACCAGGAACCTCACTAACTGAACCTCAGAGAATATAAACTACTCTCACCTGTTTGAAAGACAACAATTGTAGGTGGGTATTATTCCTATTAGAGGAATGTGCCGGTTTATAACTTATTCTTATTTAATCTTTGAAGAACACATGCTTTTCCTTTAAATCCCAAACTTTGCTAATACAATGAGTTAAATTATTTTTCTCAAGCTTATTTGTAATTTTGTAAAGTCAGAGATTTTTTTTATTGGTGACTTTAAAGAATTTCTTCTAGAGGACAGCAGTGTTTTGACAATCTTGGTAACTATAGAGTTCAGTATTTGAATGCATTGTGATAATTCATAATACATTCATTTTTATGTATTCTGTTTAGGGACTTCCTCATTGTCTCATTAATTCTTTTTTTAATATATATATTTTTAATTTGTTCATACAGAACTGGGGTGCAGGCTCAGGGGCGGCGAGAGGCTTCACCAGAGACAGAGTGGGTAACAGAACAGGCAGATCTAGGAAGTACACAGTGGGCAGGCCAGGAGAGGTCTGCCACACCATGTGGTCACCCCCCGGGGGCAGGCGGGAATTGAATTCATGCAGAAGTGGCTTTAGCTTCTTAGTGCTGTGCTTTAACCCACTGTGCCACAAGGGAGGGTCCATGTCTCATTAATTCTTAATATGAATCAATTCTATTTCATTCCATATTTATTAAACAAATCTTAGATACACTGACATAAATCCAAAAATTCAAAACATATCCTAAGGTGTTTCGCTGAAAATAAAATATGAGCATAATAATTGAAACAATATAGTGGATAAATGAGAGAATTTGTGCTGAAGGCACAAATTGTCCTGACTTGGGCCCAGGACAATTTATCTATACACTCTTTTTCTTTATGTCTCACGGGGATGATATAAAGAGTAGTTAACCACTACTTTGTTAATTGTGCATATTATCAGTTTAAATGCAAAACACTTAGCCCACAACTTCCTTCTCAGGTAGAAAACTGCCTACCACTAGGTGTCTCAGTGGGAGTATACAGTCATATGCATCAAGAAGTGAAGAGTATTCCTGAGCAATTATGCAATGAACAGTCTTTGGCATTGCCATCTCATCTTGCTTTGAAAGGGCTTGCAGTAACAAACCGTATGAGTCACTATTATTCAGTTGAAGAGTGAGGGTAGTATTGGTCTTTATTTATTGGGGTTGCTGTAACAGAATACACATAAATTTGACAACAGATTTTTTTTTTCCTGGGTGCTGGGAATTTCATGACCAAGATATTGGTTGACTTATTGTAGTTTCTGGTGACAGGGCTTTTTCTGACTTGCAGATGACTGTATACTCACATGGAGGGGGAGAGAGCGAGAGAGTGAGAGAATCAGCTCTTTTGTGTCTCTTCTTTTAAGTACAGTAATAACTTCACAAGGGGTCTACACTCATGACTGAATTACGTACTAATATCCCATCTCCAAAAGCTAAGACAGTGAGGATTAGGGTTTCTACATATGACTGTTGGAGGGACATAAACATTCAGTTCTCAGCATGTATATCTTTTTGATCAGTTACAATAAGGGGCAAATTACAATAAAAGGCAGCCACTGTGGCACAACAGACCTCTCCTGATCCAACTGCCACTCCCCTCAGCAGTGTACTTCAGCCAGTCTGCCTTTTCTGCTCCCCACTCTGTGTCTGGTGAATCCTCTAGCCCCACTCTGTACCTCTGGCCCCCAGTTCTTATATTCATAAATAAATAAATATTTAAAAAGAAAAATTATTGAAAAATGGAAATATAGGCCCTCTACCTGTGAGTCAGAGAAGAGTAGTGGTGGTGGTGGTGGTAGGGGTTGGTAATGACCCTGTGTTTTGGGCTATGAGTGCTGTCTCCAAAGAGCTTTCCAAATTTTTAGCTGACCATGATATTCCTTAGCAAGCTACCGCCTTCTGAGAGGCACAGTAGAGAGTTACAGTTGGGATAAAGGACCCTAGAAATGAGCATTTCGGGGGTACATTTTCAGGTGCCTCTTCCTGGTCATTGCAAGGAGAATTTTCCTTTCCTATCACTGAATAAATTCTCTACAACACACTTCTCATGAGTCCCTGATTTTCAGGGCAAAAGTCTAAAACTTACCAACAAAGGAGAACTCTAGGTTCTGCCAGGAACTTTGTCTTCTACTTCATTATACTCACCATTACAGTTAGACAAAAATGTATGTATGCTGACTAATGTAAATATTAGGCTAGGACCCTCCCTCGTGGCGCAGTGGGCTAAAGTATAGCACTAAGAAGCTAAAACCACTTCAGCATGAGTTCAATCCCTGCCCTACAGGTGACCCATATGGCGCTGCAGACCTCTCCTTACCCGCCCACTGCTCCCCTCAGCAGTGTACTTCGTTGATCTGCCTGTTCTGCTCCCCACTCTGTCTCTGGTGAATCCTCTCAGTGCCCCTGTGTCTCTGGCCTGTACCCCAATTCTTTATACATAAATAAATAAATCTTTAAAAAATATTAGGCTAGATGACATCAGTAGACAATTTAAATAATCTTTATGTTCTATATTTTAGGAAATGAGAGCTATTTTAAAGATATACTGAAACTATAGAGAATAAGAAGATATCCCTAGCCCTGCTAACCATTAACCACTTAACATTATGTTGTATTTGATTCAAATTTTTTTTCTGAATACATTTAATCTATAATTTTGCATGAAGCACTCAGATTTTTCATTTTTTTTTTTACAGAAATACAACGAAATAGACAGTGGACTGTGAATAGCTAATCATATTACAACAATGTTAAATTTTCTCTTTTTGATCATTACATCATTATTATGATTTAGGCATAAAGATATATAATATGTATAATCT
Organism: Condylura cristata; assembly: GCF_000260355.1. Taxonomy (NCBI): domain Eukaryota; kingdom Metazoa; phylum Chordata; class Mammalia; order Eulipotyphla; family Talpidae; genus Condylura; species Condylura cristata. Next base: position 62,930,571 of record NW_004567108.1, on the reverse strand, counting down.
CCAGTCAAATAATTCAGAAAAGGCCCTCTCTGGTGACACAACAAATTAAAGAGTAGCATTGGGAAGCTAGCTGCTGTCACTTCAGCTCCAGTTCAATCCTTATCCTGGGAAGTGACCCACATGGCTCAGCAGACTCTCCTGTTCTGCCTGCTGCTCCTCTCAGTGGTGTACTTTGTCGATCCACCAATTCTGTTCTCCACTCTGTCTCTGGTGAAGCCTCTCACCACCCCTGCACCTCTGGCCTATACCCATTCCTGTATGCATAAACAAATACATCTTTTAAAAATGTCAGAAAAAAGTGTGTGCAGATATATGTGATTATGAATGGGAATGGAGAAAAGAATGGGAGATATAAAGATAGAGAGTGAGCAAGAGACAGAAAAGAAATAAACCAACTTAGGGAAAGAATATATGGGAGTTATTCTAGTTTTGTAGCTAGTGTGTACTTTTAAAATTAAATCAGATACAGTTGGAACCTCTTGTATCATTCTATATTCTATATAATATTACTTTTTTTCCCAAAGGTAATTACCATTCTGATTTTGATGTTGATTACTCCCATGGATATCTTTGTAATTTCAAAAAGCAATATCATTTAAAAGATTTATGTAAATATTATTATTTGATGAGTTCATCTCTAGACAACTTGATTTTGTCAAATAGATAGGTGAAAATTATTTTTCCTTATGCTTGCTTTAGAGTTTATAGTTAAACATATTTCTTATGTATGTGCTTAAGGATCATTTGTTTCTTTGAGTTTTCTACTTCAAGTGTGATGAGGAACTGAATACTTATTTTTACAAAGGAAACAAATAATTCCAAGGAATAGAAATAGACAACAGGACCTGAAAAGACATTCAGTGTTACTAGTAGGGAGATGTTAATGAAAACCAAAATGAGATATCATCACAGACCTATTAGGATGTCTATGATCCAGAAGACTGGTCTTGGTGAGGATGTAGGAAAGGGAACTTTTGTACAAATTTGGTGAGAATGTATATTGATAAAGCCACTGTGAAACAGTGTGGCATTTTCTCAAAAAAAAAAAAATGCTAACATATGATCCAGTAGTTTCATTTGGAATCTAATAAAGATATTTGCACTCCCACATTCATTGTAGGATTAATCACAATAGCCAAGATATGGAAATAGCTTATCTATGAAATAAGTCAGAAAAATAGTGTGAATCACATATATGTTGGATCTAAAAAAGTACTATAAGCAAAGATTATAACTGGCTACAAAAATGGTAGATTGTTGAAGAGGAAATGCTTTTCAAAGAGTACTAATTTATTGATGAATAAGTTCTAGGATTCTAAGTTATAATATAGTGATTATAGTCAATGATATTGAGCCATATGCTTGATAGTTACTAAGGTAATAAGTTGACGTAGGCTGTGCTACCCATGCTGTCTTATGACAAGGTCCGGGCAATGGAGGAGACTCCAAAGAAGATGGAAGCTGCTTGTTTCCCAAGAAGATGTACTAAGGGGAGTCTTGGTTCCCAAGAAGACATACTAAGGGAGTCTCCATAGCAATTCTTTTTTTCTTTTTTTTTTTTTAAAGATCTATTTATTTATGCATACAGAACTGGGGTACAGGCCAGAGGTTCAAGGGCAGTGAGAAGATTCACCAGAGCCAGAGTGGGGAGCAGAACAGGCAGATCAATGAATTACACTGCTGAGGGGAGCAGCAGGCGGGTCAGGAGAGGTCTGCCACGCCATGTGGTCACCTCCAGGCGGGCGGGGTGTGAACTCATGCTGAAGTGGCTTTAGCTTCTTAGTGCTGTGCTTTTACCTGCTGCACCATCAGGGAGGGCCCACCCATAGCAATTCTTACTGAATTTCCTTGTACTTTTCCTTGGCTAATAGCAATTGTACTTGACCATCAAGTGATTCTTGACCCTCATTTGTTTGTGGCCTAATTGGACATAGAGAACCCGTTACAAAAATGTTTAATAATTGACAATGGTTTTCCTAGAAAAGTGCCTTAGCATAAATCAAGAGTGTAGATTGTCTTTAAAAATATGGATAAACGTATTTTTTAAAGGAGGAGACAAACTGTCTCCTCCTGAGACAGTTTGGAACCTGAGAAAGGATTGTTCATAGGAGGACTTAAAGATTTGCTGCTTTATTGAGATGCTTATCAGAATGATTGATCATGTTGAAAAAAATGAGGATGCTGATTGTTTTGGGTGGATTTCTTTCTATGATCAAAAGAATTTCTTTATAACATGTAACCACAAAAGCTTTGGTGTAATCATGGAAATTAATTGTTAAAGATTTGCTTCAATGCCCATACTAATGAAATCTCACCACTTGGGAATTATTTAAATAAAGAACTGCTGTAGCTTTCGGCAGGAGATACTTGCACCAGCTAGAGTGTCAGTGTCTGCCTCATTGCTCATTTCGCCAATGCCGCCTCATCCTTCAGGAAAAAGACCCCTGACTGGACACCTGTCAGAGCCGGACTGACATCTGGCGTGGTCTCCCACAATATATGTTAAATATTCTAGCCATTCAAAAAAGGAAAACTTAGTATCTATTTCAAGTTACATAGGCGTTAGCTCACACTGTGGAAGTAAACATTTTGCAAGATATAATTATCAAATTAATACTTTGTACACTTTGAACTTATACAAACTGTCTGTCAATTATGTATTAATAAAGCTGGGGGTTAAAGAATTAACAGTGATGAGAACAATCGTAAAAGTAGCGAGAGGAAAAATACCTATGTTCATCCTATGATGAAATTATAACAGATTTTTCTTTGAAAATAATGGGAGCCACTAGACATTACAACCAGTTAATTAAAATGGAAAACAAAAACATGTTCTCTATCCAGCAAAATATCTTTGAAAATTAAGAGGAGCAAAAGGCAAGGGGTTTTCCAGACATACAAGGAAGACCTCCTCCAATAATATAGTGGATATGAAGCTACACTGTTTTAAATGCAGGATGTATAAAATCTTTCTAATTGTGACACAAAAGAAGAGATAAGAAAAATACTAGTAACACACTTACATTTTTAAAAAGTAAATCCATAGAAGAAAACGTCCACTAGAGAAAACTTCCAAGACAACTCACAAATGTAAATTTTACAACTAGTAAGGGTAATAAAGGGATAACTTCCCTAATATATAATGGGGACCTTCAAATTATTAAGTATATGATCAACAGGCCTTTAGTCAATCAGACAAATCTGTTTTCCACAGTGACTGTATCAATTTACATTCCCACCAAAATTGTACAAAAGTTCCCTTCCTTACATCCTCACTAAGACATGTAACTTCCATTCTTTTGGATCGTAGACATCCTAATAGGTCTGTGATAATATCTCATTTTGTTTTTATTAGCATTTTCCTACCAGCAACACTGAATGTCTTTTTAGGTCCTGTTGGCTATTTCTATTCTTTGGAATTATTTGTTTTGTTTGTTTGTTTGTTTTTGGATAAGTAAGTATTCAGTTCTTCTTCCCATTTTTAAATTGAACTATTTTTGCTATAGAGCTATACAAACTCTTTATATATTTTACATAAAATATATTTTAGATATATCCCTACATATAGGACTTACAAATATTTTATCCTATTCAAAGCTTGTCTTATTATTTTGGTTATTTGTTCCTGTGCTATATATTTTATTGTGGTCCTACTTATTTAATTTTTGTTTTTGTTGCCTTCAGTTTTAATGTCAAATCTAAAAAATCATTGCTAAGACCAATTTCAAGATTACCTCTATTTACCCTAGTTTTATTCTAAGGGTTTTTTTGGTTTTAGGTCTAGTAGTCAAGTCTTTAATCCATTTTGAAGTACTATTGTGTATTGTGTAACTTTTATTATTTGGAAGTGCCTATCTAGTTTTATCAACATTATTATTTTTTTAATTCTCTGCTTTCCCCTGTGTATAGCTTGATGTCCTTGAACGTGAACTTATTGATCATATATATGTAGGTTTATTTCTGTGCTGTTTATTATGTTCTATATATTTATGTGTATGGCAATACTATAGATCTTGGTTACTATAGCTTTCTAATATAGCTTGAAATAAATCTACATGAAGAAGACATGAATAAATGTAACGTTATTTTAGTTTCACTGATTAGAATTAAAATTGTTAAAATGTCCACATAATGTAAGCGATCTACAGAATAAATGCAATCCCTTTAAAAATACCAATGGTATTTTTTAAAAAAAAGAAACATACATCTTAAAAATCATATGGAATCACAAAAGATCCCAAATAGCCAAAGCAATCCTAAGAGAACAAAGCTAGAAGCATCACATTCTCAATTCTTTTATTAGCATCTTAGTTTTCAGTGTGCAGATTTTCATATTCTTGGTTAAATTTATTTCTAGATATTATATTCTTTTTGATGTTATTTAGAAATTTCAATATAAGATGGCAACTTGACATAGAAGGCTCCCAAACTTCTGTACCACATGTTCACTCTTAATGTGTAACTGCACAGGGAATAATCCTTCTAAAGGAAATCCAGAAGCTAGTTGGATTTCTAATCCTACACATTTGTGCATGGAGTAATATACAGATCCATAATCTAATTGTACACATTAGGTTAACAGAAATATACACACATTGAAAGGGAAAGACTGAGATAAACTCTTACTGTAAATCCCATCCTTAGTAGAGTGCTATATAATCAGAACGGGAATTCTCAACTCCCAGCTTCTGAGAAGCAGAATATAGACTCTAGTACTCCAACTTTTTTTTTAGAGGTTTATTTATTTGTGCATACAGAACTGGGGTATAGGCCAGAGGTGCAGGGGCAGTAAAAGGATTCACCAGAGACAGAGGTGGGGAGCAGAACAGGCTGACTGACGAAGTGCACTGCTGAGGGGAGCAGTGGGCAGGTCAGGAGAGGTCTGCCACACCATGTAGATCACCTCCTGGGCGGGGATCGAACTTGTGCTAAAGTGGCTTTAGCTTTTAGTTCTGTGCTTTAACCTGCTGCGCCACCATCTAATACTGCAATTTTTAAGGCTCCTCCCAAACACCCTTCAAAAAAATCCTACCTACCTCTGAAGTTCAAAAGGGCTAACATCTATGAGACCCAAAAGACGACTATAAAGCAACCAAAAATCAGTGTTCAATAGGTTCCAAAGGACTGATGCTTCTCTAGCTATTCTCCCAGGACTCAGTTTAGAGTACGAAGAAAAAAAATGAACAAATCACAATTTTCCTTGAAAACACTCTATGTGCCTATTTTTAAAGCTGCTGCCTGAGTGACAGACTTTTAACTCAGCACATATTTAATGTCTGATTGCTAGACCACAAATCTAGGAAAGCAGATGTTTTCTTCACCTTCTCTCTTACGACACTCCAAATTGCCAGCATCTCCCCAGAAAGAACTTTTATGTACTTTTGTGCCTCAATTTTTAGTGGCTGCCACCTGAGAGATGGGTCTTGGGTTATCCAGGCCATGTAACCAATGAGGTTTACATCTGTGACTCTTAAAGGGCTGCAGCAAAACAAGAAACAAGTTATGAAATAACATGAGTGCCCAAAGATAGATAAATGGGTTAAGGCAATGTGGTGTCTATACACAGTGGAATACTACTCAGCTGTAAAAGAAAAAAATGAACTCTTTATTCTACCCATGTTGCCTATCCACTTGTTACAACATGGGTAGAACTGAAGCATATTATGCTAAGTGTAATAGACTAGAAAAAGAATGACAATTACTAGATGACTTCATTCCTGAGGAATATAGATAAACAACAAAGAATAAGACAAAATGAAATTAAAAATGAATCCTACAAATCTTAAGATAACCAAAGGAGGAGGAAGAAGTTGGAGAGCAAAAGGGGGTATGAAGCCCACTGGACTGTGATGGAAGACTATGAGGACCTTGGGAGAGGAGGTGGTATATTAATATATCTTAAATAGGTGTGATCCTTTATCTCTGAATTATATACACCATTGTAATCCAATGTTACCTCAATTAAGCAAGCAAACAAACAAACAAACAAAGATGTATTTAATAACCAACAACCTCCCAGGGGTTTGAGTCAGAGAAAACAAACACCCACACACCAGTCTTCCCCTGAAAATTTACATTCTTTAACAGCTGCTGCTTAAGAGATAAACTTCTCATTTAATAGTTATCTATCTAGTGGCTGACTGAGAACTGTCCTAATGACTCAGAAAGCATGTAAATAATTCTCCTACGCAGTCTTCTCGTCTACTTCAAATCATTAGTGTCTCATTATATACTTCTGGCACCTGAAATTTGGAATCCAAGACACAGGCTCCTGGTTTGCCTGGCTCCATAGCTGTGTGATTTGCATTCAAGATTCCCCCAGAATGTTATCAAATAAGCAATTTGTAAAGGGCACAGGACCAGCCCCTCCTCATATGTGCATACTTGGGTATCTCTTGTCATCCTCTAAACCTCAATTATTAGAGTACTGAATATTAATATTCGTGGCACTCAGCTGAAACTCTAACTCCCACCACCCCTACACTCAATAATGTCTGATAAAGAGAACAATCTTTGGAGCTGTATGCCTTGCATTATGGTTATAGATTTTGGTCAACTCGCTTAAATGTTCTTAGCCTCACTTTCTCATTTATACAATGATAATAAATATTAATACAACAATTAAAATTTATGTAAAACTAGGAATAATCACAGATTTTGCAAGACGGAACAGAAGATAAGTGTCGCTTAAGCCTACCACAGTTTATAGCACATAAGTGTTAAATGCTACCTAAAAGTAAATAGAAGTAATGAATGATTTTAATAAGCTGCGATTAAATAAAATAAAGCACACTTTAAAATAGTCAGACATAGTTAATCTACAGTCAGTGATATAAATGGGAATATGAGCTTCCAATTCAGTTTTCTGTTAAAGATGTGCCAGTAGGTTAAAAAAAAATCTCTCTTTAAAGAAGTTTTTTAGAGACATTTCTTATTTTACCTTGATTTTCCCTTTGTTTTAAGTTATTTAAAACTTCAATATTTTATATATGTATACATATATATGTGTGTGTATATATATATATATATAAAGGTTACACATGGTTATATATGTTTACATATGTATGTTTACATTACTTATACTGGTCATAAATCCAATGGCAGAACTAAAACTAAAATTTAGATAACTTTCATCATCTTCTAGCAGCCTGAACAGTTTAAGACGAAGTATTTTTTGCTTAGAGTAGAATAACTTTGTGTTGATGTGCACTAATATTTATACAGGAAGAAAAAAAAACTTTTGACTTCCAAATTAACATATATATATATATATATATATATATACATTTTTAATAGCCGGTTGCCCCTGTCTCCCTTTTTCCATCCTCCATCCAGCCTAATCTCATAGCTTTCCCATTGTTTATTAATGTCTTCTTGTTTCTGTAACTATTTTACTTTATCAAATTTATCCTCATGTAAATGTCCAATTTTTATCTTTGTCATTCTGACTTGCTTTACTACACATAATTCCTTCCAACCCCTAAATCATATAATGTTGTAAACCAGTTACTGCAACAACAAAAAATGTCACAGAGAAAAATTAAGATATTCATCAGTAAGGTAATCATCAGTGATATATTTAAGAAAATATTCAAAATAGTATACAAAATATATGATAATGAGAATTTAATAAGAAAATTAAAATTACAAAATAATAATAATAATCAACAAAATACACAGGTCCCCTTCCTTTTCATTGTCATTCCTCTTTCATGAATTTTTCTATTTCAATAGCCTAAATAAAAATAACAGTTCCTCCTTAAAAAAATAGGAGTTTACAGTCTTTTAGAAGCATGCACAGGATGCCAATATATAAAATGAATGATCATACAGAAGAAACCAAACTATTATAAGATATATTAAATAATGAAGAATAGCATGTCTTGGATTATTATTAAAAACATTTTGAGGGGTCTCCTTGTTGGTACAATGGGTTAAGGCACAGCACTGAGAAGCAAAAGCCACTTCAGCACGAGTTCAATCCCCAGCCCAGAGGTGACCCACATGGTATGGCAGACATCTCCTGACCTGCCTGCTGCTCCCTTCAGCAGTGTGCTTCATCAGTCTGCTTGTTCTGATTCCCACTCTGTCTTTGGTGAATCCTCTCACTGCCCCCTGAACCTTTGGCCTGTACCAGCTCTGTATGCATAAATAAATCTTTAAAAATCTTTAAAAATTTTTTGATACTGATGGAATAAGAGGGTTGGAACACATTCATTTTAATTGTGACTAGAAAGCAATTATCTAAATAAAGACTATATTCCTAGCTCTCCTTGCAAAGAAGCATGTCATGTTTTGTTTCATGAGAAATAAAGAAATAGTCTTTACTCTTTAGATGGCTGATTTCTGTCCTAGTAACTAACCTACCTTAACTAACGTAGATATTCTACCAAAGGAGAGTGCAAGTTTAGCATACATTCTCTCTTGAACAAGATTGTGATATGTTTTGATATAATTTTGTGGAATGTGGTCTGTTTGAAGAATTGATAATTTTATTTTATCTGTTTCTTTCAAGTTTCCTGAACTTGAATCAAAGATGTTAGTACCTGCAGTTCAATTGACTCAAGATACCCAAGAAAGCTAGTTATAATTTCCTTCCTCGGCTTTAACTCTTACTTCCTAGAAGTTTGGCATTCTGTTACTTTTCTCTGAAACATATTGTCTTAATATTTAAGAGATGATTTAATATTTAATAGTTCTGACCAATGTCTTAAACTATGATTGAATAAATAACTGCCACTATCTCTAGCAGTTTCAACATTGACTACACATTTGGTTTTTATTTTAATCAATTGAAGAAAAAAAGCAAATATTATATTCTTTAAACATGCCTGCAGTGGTCCTGAGTTCCTGGCATCTTCCCCTCCCAGATAACTTAGGTATATTTTTGAAGAAAATTCATTTTCCCTTGGATCAATTTTCTTAGCTGTAAAATGAAGAAACCAATTATTTTTAAAGATATCTTTCTAGATTTCATATTCTGTTGGTATAGTTTCCATTTGCGGCAGTGTCCAAAAACCTAGAAAAGAGGGAAAATCATTATACTTTTACTAGCTTGTTTTTAATAGGTTTCTTTGTGTGTGTGTGTGTGTATTTATATAATATGTAATATTATATACATAAGAAGTGCATGAAAATTTATATTAATACATACTGAAGTCTATCATCCACTTTGAGTTAATTTGTACAAGGTGAATGGTTTGGGTCAAGACCCAAAAGACCCACATAGAAAATGTTTTCATATAGATATCCAATTATTCCAGCACAGTTTGGTTAAAAAGACTGTTCATTGAATTATCTTTACATCTTTCCAAGAACAGTGCCCAAACAGTCTATTGGCCACTCTCTGAGTCCCCAACTTCATGCACAGTTGCCACACTACTCAGGCTCAGAGAAGAGAAAAAAACAACAACAAAAAACAAAGGGATTTAGTTAACAAGCCAAGAGAAAAAACAAAGAATTACTAAGGCTAAAAACAGCCCTTTACCTCACCAATGCAGTGTCTAGTGTTTTTAAATTCTAAACAAAAGCAGCTAAGATGGCATATTCCTGCCACTGAAGATGCACAGTACCTCATCCAAACAATAGGCCATGTGTTCAAGATGGTGTCTTTCTGCCACTTGGACACACACCAGCCAGACTATGGGCCAGATTTTAACTCACAATGATAGCAGAAGATAGCAGGAGGTGCTTCCTGAGCTGCCAAGATGCTCCAGAACAGCACCAGACAAGAGACATTCAAAACAGCAGCTACCATGGGTGAATGACCTGACAAATGACTACACTCACACATTTCAATGAGGTGCCTGGCTCCAGGTTGTAGCAATAGCAAAACTGGGAACAGCTTCAGTCACTCAGCTACCTGCAAAAGCCTCCAAACCCATCCTCTATAAGATTGACTGCTAGAGGGCCCCACTTTTAGAAGTCCACAACAGCCCTCTGAATCCCAAACACTGAATCCTCAAAAGCAGAGTCTGGGACCCTAAATCCAGAATACTGAATAATCTGTGGCTCTTTCTGCAGTCCCTTATATTTCCTCTCTCTTATACCACCCCAAAATGCGATACTTTTTGCATTTTTACTAAGGTTAGATATTCTCACCAGCAAACCTCCCTTCCACCAGGGGGCACCACCTGTAACAGGCCATGGTGTTATGCACCGGTTATAGTAGGATATCTGTCATCTATCTTCTTTCTCATCATCATCTATCTGTACGTGTAATCACTCATTTAATATCACAGCTATCTTATGAAATAACTGCTGCTATTTTCCCATTTTACAAATCACATAAATGAGGCATAGTGAGGTAAACTAATTTTCCAAAACTCACACTATTAGCACAAGGGGAAATTGGAATTTAAACAGTCTGGCTCCAGATCAGTGATTTTAACTATTATACTATATTAATAGGACAAAACATAAAGGAAAGGAAATAATTTAATAAACCTTCTGATAAGAGAAGACAAAAGTATTCACTTCTTATCTTTAATCCTTTAATTGTATATGTGCACACAAATATGATTCAGAATAATGTAGGATATACTTGTTGGGTCCCAGCCGCGATGAGCCTCCTCAACCACCCCCGGAGCTTAAGCACAAGATCATAATAGGAAGAAAACATCTTGCCACCTGTGTGAGTGGCTTAACCTTTGGGCAACTGATTAATATCCACCCTGATTGCAGTAGCACATGTGAGGGAGATTTCCTCCTGCCCCCAGGCCAACATCCTGGGATTAAGGGTATAAAAGGGAGGCTGGAAAGGATAAGAGGGGAGAGAGAACGTTTTGCTGCAACCATCTACGTGTGCTGACTCTTCAACCTCGACGTCCCCGTGCAGACTGGTATCCCTGACGTGCGGGCGTGGCAATACTAGAAATTATTATGTTCATATTCTCTGTATGAAACTGTTATTTCATCATATATGTTATTCATTCTAATATTCACAGTTTCTCCAAGAAGTGCTTCTATTAGATTGACCCTTACAAAATTGTTCATATTTGATCATTATTAACTTACCAAAATGACAGTATCATAAGAGTCCACCTGTTGTTACCCTTCAATATTGGAAAGTCAGAAGATTAGCAAAGAAATTTTGTCCCCAATATTGTGTCAATTATGAGGGAAAGGGATGATACCTTGAAATAAAATTGTCTGAAACTAGACTTTTCTGCTTTTAGCCAAAATTTTATACTGCATATTTATATAATGTTCTACAGAACTTTTCATCATGTGGTGATGTATTCCCTTCTATTCTTTATGTTCACACACATTTGTACATACTCAGAATGATACTGTTTGCTATTACTCTTCTTAAAACTGGGATCACTTTGGAGACTTCCTACTCAATGTATGACTGACAAAAAGCACTGGCATGCTATGGTAGAAATGCAGAATCCCAGTACTCTTTGTCCTACTGAATCAGAAACTTCATTTGAACAGAATCTCAAAAATTGTACATAAAAATCTGATAAGCATTGTGAGGACATTCAAAAGGGCTTTAAAAAGGTATAAAATACTGGATATTCTTACTTGGTAAAGAAAGTCAGTATAATATTGCTCAAATGGAACAAGTGGAGATGAAATGCACCCTGTCCGATTTTGATGAATCTAATACATGCTGATAGGTGGTACTTACAGGAGGTATATGGCAACATGTTTGGAAAATTCAGATGTTGGGATCCTTGCTGAAAGAGAAAAGTGTGTTCACAAGGTCTTATTCAATTGACCAAAGCTATGAGGTTTATTCTCCTGTATTTCACTCTGACATTCAATTTGCTTTATCCCTACCTATGGAAATTGAATTTCATTCCTGAAAATACCGGTGAAAGTTTCATTTTCTTGTGTGTGTGTGTGTGTGTAGCTTAAAAACAAACTAAAAGATGTGTAAATAATAAGCTTACTCTAATCCAAGGGAATTTACCTACCTCTGATTCACATTCTATGAACACTAGAGAAAGCCTTTGTCCATGCTGATAGACAACTCACAGGAAGAAGTCTTTTGAATTAGGAAGAACATGAATCAGGTCTCTGGAAATCCCAGGAACTAGAACTAAGTACCCAGTTGGGATTCTGATCTGAGTAGCTCTTACTCAGAGCAAAATGGCTGAGATGATGAGAAATAACCTGACGTAATAGATCAAACCTGTGTAATGTTCTTTGCTATGACATGTCTCTGTGAGAGAGATAATAGTTAAGTAGATGAGAAGTTAAATATTTAATATCAACTTGAGGCCTGAGAATCTCCAGTCAAACTTCAAAAGCCATGGCTTATAAGGCAACCCCAGTTTGTTCTCAAATATTTTGTTTTCTCCTCATTTACATAATGCTTGGTTATATTTCCAAGTTGTCTAGCTTTGTGACTAGTCTGTGACAACATAAAGGTAAAACTGCCAAGCCTCATCCCTAAACTATTGCATATTGTCTTTTATTTGCTTTTTCCTTCTTCACTGGACAGTCAGATACAGGAGATCCAAAAATGTTCTCAAAGGACTTAAAGAATGGTGTAGACACCAGATTGAAAGAAGCGGGTTCCTGCAGACTATGTGGAACAGAGACACTTTGAAGCAACCACTAACTCACATTAGTCTGTCCTATGAATGAGCAAAAAAAATTGTTGTGTGAGCCCAGTGATATTTTGGTGATGTTAGCCCTTTAGCCTACTCTAATTTGTTTCTCAATGTAATTTTTGTATACTTTTCAAAATATTCTATTAGACTTTTTTTTATAATTGCCTGCTTCATGAAATTTTTAATATACCACACATATAGTGTATTTTTGTCTACATAGTCTATGTATATCTAGGTTTTCTCTTTTAAAAAGGGCAGGATTTTTTGCTACCCAACTACCCACAAGGAACCACCAATCTTTATTCCCTTACTCCCTTGGGTGTCCTTCCCTCACTCCCACCCCCCCACCAACATTAGTCATGCATGACCTTGCCTAACTAATACATTTTGAGGTACTTTTTAAAGAACGCTTACATAATTCTTGAGGTAATTCAAGGAAACACTACTGGAAAACAAAGGAGAAAAAAATATATATTGTCTGAGTTCCAGGAAGTCTTTGAACTCTAAGTTTCTGCTTGGCATTTATAATCTTTATAAGTGTCATGATATGTATAATAGTCCCTGCCCAGTTTTCTGACAAAGCATGTATCTTTTAGTTCACCCATTACTGCATGTTGATTCCTTTATTTGTAAGGGGATGAAAAAGGTGGCTCTCCCTGGTGGCACAGTGGGTTAGAGCACAGCACTAAGAAGCTAAAGCCACTTTAAATGAGTTTGATTCCCATCCCAGGAGGTGACTACATGGCACGAAGACCTCTCCTGACCCACCCAGCTGCTTTTATCAGCAGTGTGCTTTGTTGATCTGCCTATTCTACTCCCCACTCTGTCTCGGGTAAAGCCTTTCACAACCCCTGCACCTCTGGCCTGTACCCCAGTTCTGTATGAATAAATAAATAAATAAAAACAAAAACAAAAAAGAAAACAACTAATATATACAAACATAAATGTTTATGTCAAAAACATACATAGGTATGATTAAAAGCAAAGAACAAACTGATGTAAATTGTTTGGACTCATAGAGAATGATAGAGAATGGATCAATGAATGAGTAAATAAGAAATAACAAACAAAGGAATCTACCATATATATGACATATAAATTTGTTTTTTCTTTTGTTCTTATAAAAAATTGTCAACGATGAAAATAATTAACAGGAAAAGATATTTAAAATGCCTTTTTAATTTTACATACAGCAAAAGGCTGTATGTACATCATGGATATAAAGAGAGATATAAATTAAAACGATAATCGTGAACTATTTTCAATAATTAGGAAAAGCTAAAACATTGGGAAAACACTGTATTGGTGAAGGTGTAGGTGATTGTTACACGTGGCTGATTTTGCATAATATAACTTCTGTCACAGGTTCAACTCAAGGTAGATTGGTACTATCTATTGAAATAAAAATTGTACATCTTTTGGACCCAGCAACTCTATTATCTATGCATATATGCTTATTTGTATAAAATGACTGATATATGAACAAATAAATCTCAGTACTGTTTGAGGGACTGAAAGATTATAAATAAATATCAATCAACAGAAGTCTAAATAAAATAATTGCAATGGGGACCTGTGGCTAAGACATTTGGTACTGCAAGAGTTGGAGGTAGCATCAGCAATGGCCCTGAAAGGCAGCAGTACCCTAGAGGCCCACCAGTAAAATCCTAGGAAACAATTGGGAGCTGGTGAGAGGCATCAGAAGCCATGAAACTCACTAATGAGACATTGGACTTGTGCAGAGTGGAAAAATACCTACCTACAGCCCCTCTGTACTAGTGCAGAGAGTGGAGATATGCCTCCCTAAAGCCCCAAACACTTGAAAGAAAATAATGTGGAAATACAAATCACAACAATCACATGAGTTCTCAGAATACTATACCACAGAAAGACAGCAAATATATAGAATTCAACCACAAAGACATGGAAGATCTGTTCTATTATCTATAGAATTCAAAATTGCCATGATAAAGAAATTCAAAGAAATGAGAGAAAAATTGAAAAACAAAGGAATGTATTAAAATATAAAATCAACAAATGGAATATTGACAGTGGAGTTTTACATAAAAATGATGAAAAATTCAAGAGAAAGCTATGAAAATAGAATAGATCTAATGAGGTATATAGCAAACTAGAATTTGCAAATTCACAAAAAAATCCAAGAACAAGAAGAGATAAATGCAAATTTTAAAATGAAGAAACACTTTGAAAATTATTTTACTCTATTAGGAAAGTTGATATAAGAATAATGGGTGTCCCATAAAAAAAGAGAGAGAAAGGAAGAAATAGAAAACATATAGAAGTGATAGAGGAAATCTTCCTAAACCAGAAGAAGGAAATAAATGTGCATATCCAAGAAGCTATTATAACACCAGGGCACCTACACAAAGTGAGACTTATACTAAGATATGCATTAGTGAAAATCCCATGTTCAAGACAAAGAATATTGAAAATGCCATGAGGAATAAGTAAATAAACTATATAGTGACTCCAATCAGTCTAACACTGAACTCGCTGAAGAAATACTTGCGCAAAGAGTAAATGAAATGATATGATCAAAATAAACTGTCAACCATGAATACTCAATTCTGTGAAGCTGTCTGTATGAAATAGGGAAAAAATAAGTATATTCTTAAACAAAGAGAAACTGAAGGAATTTGCAGCCACTAGAACCCCTCTAAGAAATATTGAAAGTATCTCCCATTTATAAACCAAAAATAACACACACAAAGAACTGAGCAAGGATATAGATAGGCTAACACAATTAAGGGCAAAATGACAGCAAAAATCTTATTATATCAATAGTCACCCTATATGTGAATGGATTGAATTCATCATCTAAATGACAATGATTGGAATAAGAAACAGAATCCAAACATCTGTTGTTTCCAATAAATGCACAGGAATTTAAAATATAAACACAAAATCAAAGAAAGAGTTGGAAAAAATCTTACAAGCAAGTGGAAAGGAAGGCAGCTACAGCAGCCATTCTTGATGTTAGTCAAAATACATTTTTCAATTATAAAAGTTAATGACAGAGATGGACACTATATAATGACAAAGGGAACAAAAAAATCAGAAGACAAAATCCTCATCAATGTATACTCAAAAAATTAAAGCTCACCGGACCCTTCCTGGTGGCGCAGCGGGCTAAAGCACAGCACTGAGAAGTTACAGCCACTTCTGCATGAGTTCGATTCCCGCCTGCCCTGGAGGTGACCACATGGTCAAAAAAAAAAAAAAAAAGAGTTGACAGTAATTGGCTACTATATTTTGGTGAGCTTTTTTTTTTTTTTTCAAGATTTTGTTTATTTGTGCATACAGAACTGGGGTACAGGCCAGAGGCTCAGGGGCGGTGAGAGGCTTCACCAGAGACAGAGTGGGGAGCAGAACAGGCAGATTGACGAAGTACACTGCTGAGGGGAGCAGCGGGCGGGTCAGGAGAGGTCTGCCACACCATGTGGTCACCTCCGGGGCAGGCGGGAATCGAACTCATGCGGAGGCAGCTTTAGATTCTCAGTGCTGTGCCCTAACCTGCTGCGCCACCAGGGAGGACCTACTGTCAACTCTTAAAACAGGTATTGGAAAAAATATATTTGTGGCAGGGGATTTCAACAGTTCACCCTCCGCAAAGGATGAATCAACTAAACAGAAGTAAATAGGGACAAAATAGTCTTAAGTAATTAGACAATATGGGCCTAAAGTATAAATATAGGTTACTATACCCACAAAAAGCTGACTATCCAGTTATCTCAAGAACACTTGGGTTTTTCTAAAAGGTTGACTTTATATTGAGTTACAAGAAAAGTGTCAAATTTGGGAGAGATGATGTCACCAACATGGCTGTGAAGATTCGCTGGGATTCAAGTCTCTCTTGGATGTAGTAAAAAAGGGAGAAACTGCAGCAAACTCCAGCCAAGACTCAGAAGCTTTGAACAGGATAGGCAACCCAGGGGAAGAGAGTGGGAGAGCAACAAGAACCCAGTTCCCCCTTCCCTACCTACAAACCAGGAACACCTTGATCAAGAAAGAAAAGGAGAAAAAAAATCTGAAAGCAACCGGGAAAAGCTGAAACATCTGAAAACCCCAGAGGGAAAATCAAAGGTCAGCAGGTTGTTTTGTGTGGAGGGGAGCAGGACTATTAGAGATCCACGGGGGTGAGACCTGTGGAAAGGATAAGACTCAGCCTTCTTGCCCACTGGGGGGAGGGAAGGGGCTTGGCTGCGGCCTGCGGCCTGCGGGGATACCCATCCCCTAACACAACCAGAGGCAGGGCAGCAGCGCCCCCACCTTGAGTAGTGATTCTCTGATAGTGGAAGTCAGGCAAGGAGTGGCAACCAGTGTACAATACCCACCATTAGCCTTGGCCAGGGCTTACCTTTGCTGTTGAAACAGGTAGAACTTTGCTGTGAAATAGGTGCCACCACCCTGGAGTACCAGGTGGGGTGTGACAGCCTGTGCTCAGCTCCCTGCCATTAGCTGTAAGTGCAACAGGCATGGCCACAGGCACTGAAACACGCAGGATTCTGCAGTGAACAGGAGCCCTGTGCTTTGGCTCCCTAGGACCTTTTGTACCAGGCAGGGCATAAGAGCCTGTGCTTAGCTCCCAGCCATTAGCTGGAAGAGTGGCTGGGCATGGTGGCAGCCCACTGGAACAGGCAGGGATACCCTGCAGAAATGGGCAGCACATAGCACCTGGTCACAACTAGATGTTGGGCAGTGCCAGACTCACTACTACTTGTGCATAATATCTTATGTGAATTGGAAACCAGGCCAGGAGTGGGGCCACTGCCAACAGGAGCACAGAACCCCCCCAACAAAATCAGGTAACACCACCACCAACAAGAATGTGCATCCCCCAATCACAATCACAAGCTAGGAACCCCACTTAGAACAGTGGAAACACAGAGGGAGGGAATCGCCAGATATGGCAATCAAACTCACCACCATTCAATGCCATCACCCTTGTGGAGGTGGAGGATTGGTGCACTAGTCATTGACCTGGTTTGAATACCAGTCCTCCGTCAGTCCCAAAGGAGCACAAAGAAGAAATGACTGCCAATACTAGCAACACAGTGTCTCAACACATAGAAATCATTAGGGAAAAAATGATAGGAAGTAGAAAAAACAGAAATACTCAAGCAAGCCCAGAAATAAACAGAGTTATAGAAGAACTGCTCGATCTATAAGACAGAGATTTTTAGAATCACCATGATTAATAAACATAAAGAAGATGAAAAGGGGAAAAATGATATAATACATTTAATCAATTAATTGAACAATGAAAATGACACCTAAAAAAAAAAGGGAATGCGGAGATTAAAAGACTACTGGAGGATAAAAGAATTCTGGGAAAAGTAGTGATAATAGAATAGATTAAAGGGAAGAACAAATCAGCACCCTCAAAGACAGAGAATAAAAGAGAATCAAAACAGAAAAGGAAAGCGAAGTAAAAAGGAAAAGGAATGAAGAAACACTCAGAGCTATCTGACACCATGAGGATAATATGGAATATCAGAGTTACAGTTCTAGAAGGTGAGGAGAAAGGCCGGTCAAGGAGTCGAGAAAATATTCACAGAATTAATTGAAGAGAATTTTCAATTAATGAAAAAAAGTATGAAGTAAAAAGATACAGAGTTGTAGGCTGGACTAAAAACGAGAAACCAAACTTCTGCTGTCTCCCAGAAACACATCTAACTACAAAAGATAAAAACAGATTGAATGTAAAAGGATGGAAAACAATCCTATAAGCAAATGGACCAAAACAGAGGGCAGAAATGGCTGTTCTTATATCAGGTAAAATAGACTTGAAACTAAAAATTGTTAAAACACACACACACACACAGATGGCCACTACATTATGATTAAGGAGACAATACAGCAAGAAGACATGACACTCATCAACATATATGCACCAAATGAAGGAGTACCAAAATACATCAGGAAACTCTTGTCGTCTATGAAAACATATATTAGAGAAAATACATACATAGTGGGAGACTTCAATACACCACTCTCAACAATGAACAGATTAACAAGAAGAAAAATTAAGCAGACACTAAAACTCTAAACAAGGACCTAGACCTCATGGGTCTAACAGACATCTATAGAACACTGCACCCACCCAAAATATAAGCATATATTTTTCTCAAGTCCACATGGATCATTCTCTAGGATTGACCACATTGTGGGACACAAGTCAAATATCAATAGCTACACTAAGATTAAAATCATGTCAACTATCTTATCTGACCAAGAAGGAATCAAACTAGAAATAAACCATGTAAAAAAGGCTCATGGAGATTGAAATCCACATTTGGATTGGATCTCACTGGATCAATGAGCAGATCAAGGAAGAAATTAAAAAATCCCCTGAGAATGACAATAAAGACACAAATCTCCAAAACTTATGGGACACATTAAAGTAGTTATAAGAGGAAAACATATGACTATACAAACTCACAAAGAGAAACAAGAAACAATTTAAAGAAACAACCTAATCCCCCACCTTAAAGAACTGGAAAAAGAACAACAAAATAACCCAAAATCAAGTAGATGACAGGAAATAATAAAATTCAAAGCATAAATAAATGAAATAGAAGTTAGGAAAATAACCCCCAAAATCAGTGAAATCAAAACTTGTTTCTTTGAAAAAAGTAACAAGATAGATAAACCCCTAACCAGGCTCACAAAGAAAATACAGGAGAAAGCACAAATAAACAGGATTATAAATGAAAGAGGAAAAAATCACAACAGATAGAGCAGAAAGCAAAAGAATAATCAGAGAATATTATGAATAGCTATATACAAACAAGTTCAACAATCTAAAAGAGATGGGCAATCTCTACAATCATTCAAAGCTAGATAAAGATGAAACAGAACAACTAAACAGGCCAATTACAAGCAGTGAAATTGAAGCAGTAATTAAAAACCTCCCCAAGAATAAAGCCCATGACCAAATGGATTTACAAATGAACTTTAACCAAACGTTCAGGAATGAACTAATACCTTTTCTGCACAAACTCTTTGAAAAAATAGAGAAAGAAGGAAAACTACCAAATACTTTCTATGAAGCCATCATCACACTGATACCAAAACCTAACAAAGGCAGCACACAAAAAGAAAACTTCAGACCAATCTCCCTAATGAACACTGATGCAAAAATCCTCAATAAAATACTAGCAAACAGAATCCAATGATGCATTTAAAGACTAAGACACCACGACCAAGTGGGTTTTAGTCCAGCAGCACAAGGATGGTTCAACATCTGAAAATCAATTAATGAAATCCATTACATCAACCAACAGAAAAATAAAAACCATATATTTGTATCAGTAGACGCAGAGAAGCCATTTGACAAAGTTCAGCATTCATTTTTTTAAGGCCCTCAAAATCTTCAGAATAGAAGGAGTATACCTCAACATGACAAAAGCCATATATGACAAACCCATAGCCAATATAATCCTCAATGGAGAAAAGCTTAAACCCTTTTGTTCCTTTAAGATCAGGAACAAGACAAGGGTGTCCACTATCATCACTGCTCTTCAACATAATGCTAGAAGTCCTAGCCAGAGCAATAAAACAGGAAAAATATATATAAGGAATCCAAATAGGGAAAGCAGAAGTAGAACTATCTTTATTTGCAGACAATTTGATAATTTACATTGAAAAACCCTAAAATCTTCATAGAAAAACTAATCAAAACAATTAAACATAAAATCAACACATAAAGTCAGTAGCCTTCCTATGGACAAACAACCAATCAGAAGAAGTGGATTTCAAAAATCCATCCCCCTTATAATTGAAGAAAAAACAAATCAAACACTGGTGAATAAACCTAACAAAAGAGGTAAAAGATCTATACAAAGAAAATTATGAAACACTGTTAGGAGAAATACAAGAAGACACAAAGAAATGGAAAGACATCCCCTGTTCATTGATTGGAAGAATTATCATTATGAAAATGGCCATTCTACCAAAAGCGATATCAGATAAAATGCTATTCCAATAAAAATCTCAATGACATTCTTCAAAGAAATAGAACAAATATTGATTAGATTTATATGAAACCATAAAAAAAAACCTTGAATAGCCAAAACTCTCCTGACTAAAATGAAAGAGACTGAAAGCATCACACTCCCAGGCTTCAAGCTATCCTATAAAGCCATAATAATCAAACTGCATGGAACTGGAAAAAGAACAGACATACAGACCAGTGGATTTGAACAGAAAACCCAGATATTAACCCTCAGATTTATGGACAGCTAATCTTTGATAAAGGAGCAAAGAATATGCAATAGAACAAAGAAAGTTTGTTCAACAAATGGTGCTGGGAAAACTGAGATGCTATGTGCAAAAAAAAATGAAGTTAGATTACTACCTCACACCATGCACAGAAACCAACTGTAAATTGATTAAAAACTAGGCATAAGACCCCAAACTATAAAATATCTAGAAGAAAATTTGGCGAAGTACTAAAGGCATACACTTCAGTAACATCTTTAGAGATACATCACCCAAAGCAAGGATTGTGATGGAAAGGATAAACAGCTAAAACTACATTAAGTTAAAGAGCTTCTGTACAGCTAAAAAGACATTATACACACACAAAAAGAGACACCTCACTGAATGGGAGAAAATTTTTGCACACAATACTATGACAAAAGACTGATCACAAAGATATACAAAGAGCTGATGAAACTCAACAAAAATAAAGTGAACCATCCCATCAAAAAATGGACAGAAAAGGCCCTCCTTGGTGGCGCAGCGGGTTAAAGCACAGCACTGAGAAGCTAAAGCCACTTCTGCATGAGTTCAATTCCCGCCTGCCCCGGAGGAGACCACATGACGTGGCAGACCTCTCCTGACCTGCCCACTGCTCCCCTCAGCAGTGTACTTGTTCGATCTGCCTGTTCTGCTCCCCACTCTGTCTCTGGTGAAGCCTCTCACCACCCCTGCACCTCTGGCCCATACCCCAGTTCTGTATGCATAAATAAATAAATCTTAAAAAAAAATGGACAGAAGAACTAAAGAGACACTTCTCCAGAGAGAAAATGCAGACAACCAACAAGCATATGAAAAAATGTTCAATATCACTTGTAATAAGGGAAATGCAAATTAAAACCACAATGAGATGCCATCTCACACAAGTGAAAATAGACAGCTAGCAAGAACAAATATTGGTGAGGATGTGGAGAGGAAGGAACTCTTCACTGCTGGTGAGAATGAAAACTGGTACAACCACTGCAGAAAGCTATTTGGAGGTTTGGAGGTTTCTCAAACTGCTAAAAATGGAGCTTCCATATGACCCAGCAATCCCACCCCTAGGCATCAGCCCAAAGGACATAAAAACATTGACTCAAAAGGACACCTGCATCCCTATGTTTGTTGTTGTTCTATTTACAATATGGAAGACATGGAACCCACCCAAATGCCCAAAAATAGATGATGGATTAAAGATATGTGGTACATATACACAATAGAATATTACTCAACAATCAAATGATAAGCTCATGCCTTTTGCAGCAACACTGATGAAGATGGAAGGGATCATGCTTAGTGAAATAAGCCAGAAGGAAAAAGAAAAATACTGGATGGTTTCACTCATAGTGGGACCGTTAGGGACCAGGGGAAAGACATCAGTTGGAATTAAGAAAACATGAAAAACAATGAGCAAATATAAATCAGAGACATTTTATGGGGGTGGGAGGGGAATAGGGTCAAAATTGGGGTGGGGTGGGAAGATGCATGGGAATATGGCAATGGCACACTGAAGTGATGGGAAGTCCATGGGCACTGCAACTGAAATGAAAAAATGCACAAAATGAAGAATGATATAAAAAAACAAGCAGACAAACAAATCGTAACGTCTCAAATTCATGAAGACTGAAATCATGCCAAACATCTTCTCTGACATAATGTTATCAAACAAGAAATCAACTGCCTGAAACAACAACAACAAAAAGGCAGAGAAAAACTACAATATAGATAGAGACTGAACACTATGCTACTGAAAGATTACTGGGTTAATCAGAAAATCAAATGACAATTTTTAAAAATACTTTGAGACAAGTGACAATGAAGACTGAAGCATCCCAAACACCACCAAAAGGAAAATATAAAAGCAATAAAGACCCACATCAAAAGCAAGACAGAACTCAAAATAAGTAGCATTTTCTCCCATCTCAAGGTACATCTGACTGTTCTGTTCCCCACTGTCTCTGATGGATCCTCTCACCCCTCCACCCCACTGCAACTCTGGCCTGTGCCCCATTTCTTGCATGCATAAAGAAATAAAGACCAAAGGGAGGGGGACACAAAAATCAGTTGCCTGCCTATATGCAAAAAGTGAGCTAGAGGAAGAAATTTAGAAAGTAACCCCTTTCACAATCACATCCCCCAAATTAAATACT
Source organism: Condylura cristata (assembly GCF_000260355.1). Classification (NCBI taxonomy): domain Eukaryota; kingdom Metazoa; phylum Chordata; class Mammalia; order Eulipotyphla; family Talpidae; genus Condylura; species Condylura cristata. Next base: position 62,907,593 of record NW_004567108.1, on the reverse strand, counting down.
TAGGAATAAACCTAACAAAGGAGGTGAAAATGTCCTATATCAAAAATAGTAAGTGCTAGCAAGAATATGGATAAAAGTTACTCTGTAACATTACTGATGACAATGTAGACTGGTCCAGCCCCTATGGAAAACATAGAGGTTTCTCAAAAGATTAAAAGTGAGTCTTCCATATGACCCAACAATTCCACCCTTAGGTATCTACCCGAAGAAAACAAAAACACTAATTCAAAGAAAATTTGTGATCATATATTCATTGAAGCACTTTTTACAATAACTAAATTATAAAAACAACATTAATGCCCCAAAAGATAGTAGATCAAGAAATAGGTGTGGTATAGATATACAATGAAATACTATAGGGATAAATAACAGGGATAATAACAGTGGCATAATACTACATTCCTATCTCTTGTTGTTAAGAAAACATGCAGTTTATGCTGGGAAACAGTGAGTCCCAGAGAAAGGAGAGAAATCAATGGTATTTCCAGGATATAATGCCCCCAAAAGCAGATTCTCTGCTAGGAGATCCAGGGACAACTTTGGAATTCATGATTATTATCTATTCATCAGCAGTTATAAAATTCTAAGCAAAATATCATAAGTCTATTCTGTGGGATATTATTAAGGTACTCCAAAATTTTCCACTTGTGGTTAATGAATTTTGCAAAATGAGAGAAGTTATCTCCTCTTTCGAGAATGATGATGCACACTGACATTTATATGTTGGCGAGATTTTGCAATGAAAACACCTCTTTAGTTTGTGTTTGAACAAGAATTTCCCATTTGACCACAGATAATTTCACAATCATCTCCCACTATGACCCAGACTTACTATGGAAGTAGAAAGAAAGAATTGCTATAAATTGTTATGACCAAAAGAAAGAGAAAAATATTGAAGCAATGGATAAGTAGTGCCAATTTAAATTTGTGTAAAGTTAGATTTAGAAGACTTTTCATATAATAAGTAGTACTGAGTTATACATAACTCAGCAAACACCAAAAATCATGTTTTTCTTAGGCACATATTTAGTAAATTCTATCATGATCAAAGAGGTCATCAATCCAGAGCCTATCTGAATTACTCAAATCTAAATAGGTGACATTTGTCTACACATGCAAGTACTGCAGTATGGATATCAAACTCCATCTGGTGATATTTTTCTGTAGAACATCTAAAGCAATGGTTGAAAAATGGTAGAGATGAAAGAGGTAAAAATCAGGGAAGAGAAAAGGAAGGAATGGGGACATGGTCAGAAAACAGGGGAAAAAATAAGGGAAAGATGTTTGTAGCAGGGATTGCTACTGTGTATGTCTCAATTGTGCCTTGGAAGCTTCAAGGTGAAGGTTATCTGTCTGAGAATATTAGGTTAAATATTCATGTTCTTAAATCAGGCACTTTGGTGTTAGGTAGAGAGTATGTTTATCCAGACTCTACAAGCCTTTGTTTGCTCTTAAGAGCTGGTGAGAATGTTCACAACTCTCATATTTTTCAATATAAAGGAATATTCTAAGATTAGTCAATATATTCACTCAAGGAAAGTTAAAAACATGCCAATGACCAGACCTTACACCAGACCAATTAAATTGGCATCTCTAACATTGGAATTTAGATATGGGTATTTTTAAAATGCACTCCAGATATTTTTTTTAAAGATTTATATATTTATTCGTACAGAACTGGGGTACAGGCCAGAGATGCGGAGGGTGAGAGGACAGAGACAGTGGGGAGCAGAACAGGCAGATCAACGAAGTACTGCTGAGGGGAGGAGCGGGCGGGTCAGGAGAGGTCTGCCTCCCATGTGGATCTCCTCCGGGGCAGGCGGGGATCGAACTCATGAGGAAGTGGCTTAAGTTTCTTTGTGCTGTGCTTTTAACCCGCTGCACCACCAGGGAGGGCCCGCACTCCAGATATTTTATATCTACTTTCAAGGTTGAATCATCACTGTAAGGATCCAGGAGTTTCCTATTATAATCCAGCAGCTCATCAAGAAGGGCAAAGAGTATAGTAAACATGTTGGCATGTTTTAAGTCAATAACATTAAGGCTGTTCCTGGCTATTTTTGCAATTGAACTTTTAATTTTGTAAGATTTCTAATTTGGGGATCATAAGAGTTGATATAAAAACTATTTGTCATGTGGTCATCAGTGATTTTAAGTTTAGCAATAGTGTTGGAATGGCTCTGGTGGAATGAATCAGAGGAAGCAGCGCAAAATACTAAAAAATTCCATAAGGGATCTTCTATAGTCTTTACATACTTTCCTTGCCTCCGTTGTGGAGTAGCAGTACAATTTCCCTTGAGAATCAGGATGAATCACTCCAGCCTAGTAAACCTGCCCATGGCTGTTCATTCAGTGGCCAGGTGGCAGCCTCAATTTCCAGTTCAGTGAAATCATCAGTGTGTCTGCTGATAGAAGCATTTCCTCCCTCTGGAAAGAACTTTCTCTAACAGACCAGACGTCACACTGCAGTCCTATTCCAGGAATAGGAAATGGTGCTTTTATTAGTGGATGTTAATGAGTGGTACTACTCTCTCATTTCTACTGTTTGTTTCCTGGATCTATAGATCCTGGCTGTGGAAAGAAAAGCACCTTATATTAGATGTTAATTCAGAATATATACAATCTTCTGGAGAAATTTGCCCCAGACTGTAAGGCATTACACCAAATTTTTATTGCAGTTAAGTCTTTAAAAGGCCATTCCACTGTTGTGTCAAGCCAGTTATTTCAAGGTGGTGTTTAACACGACAAGACCAATTAATTCTTTGAGCTTGGGCCTGTTGCCACAGGTGAGCTCCTTGATGAGAAGTAGTGCTTGTGGAATACTATGACAATAGGTAAGGCAAAGATATTCTGCTTAGGTTATATAATCTACTCTATTTTCCACAATCCTTCTATCTTATTCATAAGCCAATTAGCTGATTTAAATGGGGATGTAGTAGTAATCACTACTCATGCCCCTTTTTCAAGGTCTTACTGGTGGCACTAATCTCTGTAATCTCACCAGGAATGCAGTATTATTTTGGCTTCCTGTTCCCTAGGTAAAGGCAACACCTTGTTTTTCCTACCATAATAGGCTTAAATTGATAGATAACAAAGTAAGGATACTGCCATTTACTGAGCATATCTGTTCCAAATATGTATTCTGGAGCTAGGGAAATAATCACAGGATGTATTGAACACCTCACTAAACCCCAGTGAGTTGGACCTGAACAAAAGCATTAGTGATCACCTGATTTCTGTAAATTCCTACTTAGCCTAGTGAACCATAGTGACAACCTAGGTATCTTGAATTAATGTGGGTCCAGAATCCATGTCTTTAAGTCTCCAAAAGGCCTATTTCCTTTCCCTCAGTGCACAGTTACCTGCTATAATTCTACGTGAGCTGCACTACTCTAATTGAGGCCTTGACTGAGCTATTAAAGTAACATGCCTACTTTACTTTTGGCAGTTGAGTGACACTTGGTCCCTGCTGCATTAAGATCCAGTAATTCCTTTTGCATTTAGGTTTCCCAGTTTAGTTACCACAGCTCCCTACATAAGTACTGTCATAGGGAAGAGCAATCTCAGACAACTTTAAGGATGCTAGGTCTTCCCTCACTGTTTTTTGTTTTAGTTTTTGTTTTTAATTAGACCATGTGAGTCACATTGAATTTTCATTTCCCACAGGAATGTCTATTTGTCTCCCCTAGCTTCCAGGCTAAAGGCCAACAGAACTTACTCTTACTGCTTTAGCATTTGATCTTATTTCTGGGCTACAATGCCATTTTATCTTTTGAAAAATTTATTAAA
>NW_004567108.1:62891999-62903323 GCF_000260355.1 Condylura cristata | reverse complement strand
TCATGCTGAAGTGGCTTTAGGTTGTTAGTGCTGTGCTTTAACCCGCTGCGCCATCAGAGAGGGCCCTACACACTGTAATTATTATTACAAATGTTTCAAGTTCTACAATTTTTTCCTTTTAACAACATTCTTAGAAAATACCAACCTATATTTTGTTTTGTATTCTAAAATATTTGAATGGTCAAATTTCCTAAAATATATTTGATTGGAAATATTAACAGTAATATTTTCACCTAAAAATTAATATATTGCTACTATATCTATATATAACATAGCTTAAGCAATTAGACTATGTGAAATGTTAGATACTATTATACATTCTAGTTTATGCTAGCTGATTCTTTATATTTTGTCCTGCTTACAGCTCTGCCAAATCTAGAGCATTCATTAGTCTGTAATGAATTTTAATATGGAACAGCTGCCTTGCTAAGCTGCAGACATATGAATAGTAGACACGAACTTGTGTATCCTGGCAGAACTTCCCAAAGTGTTGCTTTCTGAGACTTGCCTTAAACAGCCAACAGTATACATCTCTTACTCCACATGCTATCCAATATTTCCACTCATACTGCTGAAGTAAATTGTGAGAACTAGTTCTGTGAAACAGTGTTTTCTAGCTACAAAAGTGGCCAGCAGACCCCCTTCTGACACCTATTCATCATATGACCTATCTTTCTGCATCTATAAAATAAGGGTTATAAACTCACTGTACTATGAGTTTATGAACTTCTACATGTAGTGGAAGCATAAAGTATACTTCCCACCCTATGAAATAAATAGATAATAGTTCTTATGTGCAGAAATGATTTTATGGATAAAATCACCTGCACCTCTGGCCTGTATCCCAGTTCTGTATGCATAAATAAATAAATATATTTTTTAAAATTCCAGTTTTTATTGCCTACGACCAAAAAATACCAATAGTCTGGAGGAAAACCTGACCAAGTTGGACTTATTGCACTTCAGATGAATACCCTGGGTTGGTTACAGATACCTAAAACTCCTATAATAATAATAATAATGATAATGATAATAACTAATTAGGAATATTAAAAGAGAGACTAAAGGATATAGATCACTGAAAGTTATTCTCAGTTAAGCATAATTTTTAATATTTATTGATTTTTTGTGAGTTCTGTGTGAGAGCATGGTTTGGGTGTTTGTTTTTCAGGAAAAAAGGAATGACCAAATGGAGGAATTTCTATCTAAATCTGAACATCTTCTGAGTCTTAACTTTTGTAATATAAAACAAAAAGGAAAATAATTTAACATATATTGACAAAATATATTCATATCAAACTAATAAAACAAGTTATGAGAACTTTTATAATTTAACCTTCCATAGTTTGAGTTCTATTTTTTTTTATAAAAAGAGATTCACCCTTTTTTAATGAATTGGTAAAATTTAGCTGGGGAAAATACAAAAGAGCAAAGCATTTGGCAGAGGATAGTACAGGAATTTCTCTTAACTAATGTATTTTAATGTTTCTGGAATGTTAAAAATCTCACTTCAATGATAAGTATATGCTCATTGTATGAAAATTTAAAGATAAGAAAAGCATTAAGAAAAACATCATTTCATAAATTCACTGTAACAATTTCAGCCATTTTTCTTTTCTTTTTTTTTTTATAACTTCTATTCCCCATTGCCTGGATGTTTACTATATTAAAAAGAACTTTATTTAGCCATTTTTCTAAGGTTAATAAAGTGTAAAAAGAGTGTCATGTTAATTGCACTGCATGGCAATAATATAGCAGTGATATTTCTAATGATTACTTTTTCTATAATATGATTTTTTTAGGTTGTGTAATAATTCACATATAACCTAAATGTTAATTAGATATTACCCTATTGTAGAATTAGCTTGCTTCTAATATTTCATTCTGACGTGACTGATACAGTGATACTTAATATGTGTAGTTTAGATTATAAAGTCAGTATGTAAGGCAGAGTCTTGTTAACATAATTACCTCTGAAATTCTGTTAAGCAGTTCCCAACTACAATTTCATTTTAAGGACTATCAATTTCTGCAATAGGTCCAACTTGGTCAGGTTTTTCCTCCAGACTATTGGTATTTTTTGGTCGTAGGCAATAAAAACTGGAATTTTTAAAAATATATTTATCTATTTATGCATACAGAACTGGGATACAGGCCAGAGGAGCAGTGGTGGTGAGAGGATTCACCAGAGACAGAGTGGAGAACAGAACAGGCAGATTGATGAAGTACACTGCTGAGGGGAGCCTCAGGCAGATCAGGGGAGGTCTTCCGCACAGTGTGGATCACCTCCAGAGTGGGGAATTGAACTTATGCCAAACTAGCTTTTAGCTTCTTAGTGCTGTGCTTTAACCCACTGCACCACCAGGCAGGGCTCTGTGTGTGGATTTTTAAAGTAAAAAATCATTAGGATAGGAATGGGGATTATGCTTCATTGAGAACTAGAGCGTAAATGCATTTGGAAAAGGCACAAAAAACAATAAATCACTGGAGGGTGAGGACAATCTGGTTCATACATCAGCCCTGTACAACAAAGGATTGGACCTTAAAATAGTCATTCCATCTCTGCACTACTTTTTTATGATTAGAAGTTTTAATGGTATATATTCATTGCTTTACTATAAGAAGAGGCTGACAAAGTTTTCTTGACTTTTGTTGTGGGACATTCCAAGAGAGACAAGAGTTAGGAGTTGTCCTCCCACAAGGACCTTAATCATGGAACATTTCACTCAAAGAGAAATCAGGAAACCACAAGGCAAAGTAGATGGATACCAGGAAGTTGACAAAAAGTATATATTGCCAGTTGAACAGAAAAAAAAATCTTGCCAGCTAAATGTCCTATAAACAAGTTGTCTAAGGTTAGGGGCCATGTTGTGGGAATTTTAGTAACTCTCAAAAATGAGAGTTCTGTATTAGATCACTTGGAGAAATAGCTTCAGTGTCCCCATGCCATACTTACTCTTTAGTTTAGGTTTATAGGATGACTGGCAGTATCACCATCTGTTTTACTCAATTTAGTGTTATAATTATTTTTTCACATAAAGTTTAATGTTGAAATTTAAACTAATTATAAATATCCTGGAGCTTCACTGTATAAACAACTGAAATTCTGAGATAAACAATTGTAGAGTATACATTTTGGGAAGGATATCCAGTTGAAACTTCTTTAATAGACAGAAAATTTTCCTTATGACATTCTTACTAGTGTTTAGGGAGTCCTGATTTCAATTAATTCATTTATTTGGTGTGCATTTTTCTTGGGACATATACCAATGCTCTTATCAAACATTTATTGGGGACCGGAATCCAAACAGATTAAGTATCATCTTTGTATTTCACTCCTAATAGCTGAATCATTCAGATGAAAGTGAAGTCATAGGAAATAAGAGTCATACAACATTTCTTTGAAGCTAGGGAATACTGCAGAAAGAGTAGTCTGGAAGAAAAATCCAGGTTTCCGTCTTTTGGCAGATTCTCTTTGCAGAACATCATTGTCATCTCAAAGGGTTGGCCATCTTAAAGCTTTAAGGTAATGTGTATCTAGGAACACACACACTTTACTATGAGACCAAAGAAAATTCGTTATCCTTGGGTAATGGTAACCACTGGTCTTGTGATTCACATATCACATGAACTTCACATGCTCTGAAGTTCATGCTAAACATTCAAAAGATAGTCCTTTGTTATTATTGATATAGCTTCATAGTATCAAAGAAATGTATGAAACATTGGAAGTTCTCTTTACATCTGATATCCCTTCTACTGATACATCTTCTACTTCAGGATATTTCTATCCAATCTGAGACTTTCTAGTGACCATTTCTATTTACAAATAAGGATTTTAGTACTGAACATTCAATCTAACAGACTGTTCAAAGCGCATCTTACCTCACTTTCAATTTATAGAGGAAATTTCCCTATTGAATTTTTTTTTGAGATGGCAGAATCTCAACAAGATATTCAAAAATGTCATTTTCCATCTTTTCGTAACTTTATCATCTCCACTTCAGTTGGCTTTCCTACTTTCCTGTTAAGTTCATTTCTAGTGGCCTTGAATTTCCCTGCGTCAGTGCAGTGTTATCTCTTTTGATTCATTTTTGTTTTTTCCTCTAGTTGAGGAAAGGATTCACTTCCTTAAGATAAAATACTCTATGGTTTAGATATTTTTTTTTAAATCTTAGACTCAAAAGAGATTAATAAATCTTAGACACACTTGCATTTCGTTCTCACCTCTCCCTCTTTACAGATCTTTTTTTCTGTGCCATCCAAATGATGTGAAATCTTCCTGTTCTGAATATTTTCTCTCTCATTTCACTGTTAATTTTATTATTTCTTAAAGATTTTTTTAAAGATTTATTTATTTGTGCATACAGAACTGGGGTACAGGCCAGAGACTCAGGGGTAGTGAAAGACTTCACCAGAGACAGAGTGGGGAACAGAACAGGCAGATCAAAAAAGATAAAGATTTATCCTAAAGTCCAGTTCAAATAGCCTTAGTTCTTTCTTCTTTCATTCTTCTTATTAGACTTCTGTGTTGGTTTTCCTTTCTATCACTATCACTTGAAAATTCTGCATGACAGTTATTCTCATTTTCTCTTCTCACTTGCCTCTGAGTTAAGATTACCATCTTTTGGGGATATTAAAAGATGTACTATTTTTTTGTAATACATTTTATTCATTCTGGTTTATTTAAATACTTACACCTAAAAGGTAATTCCCTCCCCTTCTGTTGTTCCATTTATATCCAACTTTTAAAACATAGTCTTTTATGATCTCTCCTTTCATTTTTAAATTTCTACAACTCATTGTAACAATTAATTTATTAATAAATGAACTATCACATTGTATAACTTATTTCTGCCTACGCCTTAACTTTCTGACTAAGAAAATTGTTGGTGGAATGGAGATCTGTATTTCAATCATTTTATATTCTCTTTCTGTCATTATTTAGTATATAGCATACAATATAAGTACTTGATCCATTAAATTCTGTTCCAAACAAGAGAAAACAGCTATGGTTAATATAAGCAGAACAAAACTGTGATAAGAATTTAAGGAGTGCTTGGAGCTTTTGGAAGTCAGTGATCAGAAAGCTCAGCAGCCAGCTTGAGATATAAGCCAAAATGGCTATTATATTGAAAACAATATGTAGATTTAATGCAATTTACATTAAAAATCCAAAAATATTTTTAAGGAGATATAAATTATGTATGCAAATATATGCACAAACATAAATATATACACACATATGTATAAATATAAACAAAAATTTATATGGAAACATGAAAGTTCTTAAATTGCTAAAGTAATTCTGAGGAAAAAGAAACCTGGAGCATACTGTTACTTGATTTAATTTATAAATTAATGAGAGTTTAAACAATGTGATATTGGAATAAATTACATGGATCAATGAATAGAATAGAAAAAACAGAAATAAATCTGCATCAATACCTAACTTATGATAAAGAAGTCATAGCCATACAGTGGATAAAGGAGAGAGGATTTTTCAATAACCAAAACAGATATCTTACTAAATAGGAAAACATATTTACACACCATACTGCTAACAAGGAACTGATTTCAAAAGTCTACAAAGAACTTATAAATCAACAACAACAAATACAAATAGTCTATCAAAAAATGAGCAAAAGAGCTAAAATGATATTTCTTCAAAGAAGAAAAATGAATGGAAAACAGTCATCTGAAAAAATGTTCAATATCACTTATTATCAGGGAAATGAATACTACATGTGTTTGTTTTAATCAGGGTGGTAACATAGCCAGTCAACAGAATAAACTGGGGGACAGACATGAACAGTGGCACACAAGCCAACTTCAGTGAAGATTTTCACTTTTAGAGTGGGGTGGGCAGACTGATATATGCATGGGCAATAGGCCACTGTTCAGTTGTGGAGAATCTGGATATCTGCAGTGTGGATGGTAAAGCCTTTGTCCCCTCTTTGCAGAAAGGTCATATAGAGAAAACTTCCACATGCCACAAAAGCATGGAAAAGCCAGCAGGCAGGACATAGGAATATAAGATGGAAAAGTTTAAAGGACCTCTATCAAAGTGAACTTGATGACCCAACAAAATTTAGAATGATATCATTAAAACCAAGCAAGGCCTTATTAATTCAAATAAACACAAAAATCTGGTCCATCATCTTAGAAAGTATATCAAGAAACAAAAAGAGTTCTTTATTAAAGTGGCTGCTAATCTTAAAAAAAAAAAAAAAGCACAAAAAAAGATGATGAGTGAAACTAGGGCAAATATGGAAAGCATATTAAACAGATAAGTGTTGGAGACCAGCTCCAACTATCAAGGTGTCTGGAGGCAAGACAGTCAGGTCCCTAAGGTGGGAAGGCATCAGTGAGCGGAGATTCCAAAAGGGGAGAGAGGAGCGGGTGCGAGTAAGATACGGGAGTCAGGATTGGGTGTAAGTCTTCCTGCTATTCCCTCAGCAGATCTTTATTTATATTGTGTAACAAATAGCCAATTGCAGTAATGCATAGGGCAAGCTAATGAGAGCTCATCATAACACGTTCTCAAGGACAAGGGGAACAAAGCATTCCTTTCTTAACATATTATGGTACACTAGATTTTTCATTCTTGTGATAATTGTCATGTGACAGCTGTCCAGCTATCACTGAAAGGAAGAGGGTTCTGGGAAGAGATGAGCTGGATAGCAAAAGGTTATTAGGGGTCTTGGGGTAGTAATAAATTGTGTTAGCAGTGTTATCAGTGATTGTCCAAAGAAAAGCCAGCAGAGAGCAGCCAGTGTTTGTTTTAAAAAGGAGCAAATTAAGAGAAAGTTGTACAGTTGTATATCAAACAACACCTGTGTAATCAAGGTTAAAATTTGTCCATGAGTCCTTATTCCTGTCCTGGGATTCTTATGTGAGGTTTGCCTTTTTATTCAAAGAAACCAAGGAAGCTTCCCAGGAGTTTTTATGCCCTGGGTTCTTATCTCTCCTGGGGCTTGCCTTCTGTCTCAGGAGACAGAGGGATTTCTCGCCGTGGGGCAGCTTGCCTGAACCCAGGCAAGCTTATGAGGCTAAGACAATCCAATTGTAAACTGATGGTTGCTCAGAATATTTTGATATTATGACTATACAAAAAAGGGAGATCGTAACATTAGTTAACAGTGGAAATTCTGATTTTTCAGAGCTTTTCCCGATCTACCCAGAATCTGTCAGTCAATAGATATTGCATAGCTTGTGTCAGATAAGCTGATAGAAGGATTTCCTAAAAAGACATAACACTATTAAATTATCAAAAATAAAAGTTAATAAAAATGTTAAAGATTGCTAGGGTAAAATGTAACAAATGAAGATACCTTGGTCAAACTTCCATTAAATTTCTCAGTAGGTACTTTCAAGACTAGAAAAGAATAGAATGACACACTCATAAACATAAAAGGCAAAAACGGCCAGTGTGAAAATATTCTGTCATGGAAAATTATTGTTCAAACACAATGGAGAAATTAAAAATTCCCCAAGTAAATAAGCTAATGTAGCTTACCAGTGCCTTAAAGAAATGCTGAAAGGATTTCTCCTACATAAAGAAAAAACAATAGAACAAAAAATCTTAAGTAAGGTGAAAATAGTATGTCACACATACACTAAAGTGGAGGAAGAAAATGATAAATTCTGAATAGATAAGTAACAAGTTGAAACCAACAAAAAATTAACTGTTTTGTATATAGAAGTTCTTACAAAACAAAAATCTAGAACAGAAACATTTAGAAGAAAAATGAAAAATAAAATGAGAGGAAAAGCTGATACAAATACTTGGAAAAAGAAACAATAAGATTAAACAACCAAAATATAAAATATAGGACAGCAATAAATAAGGCTTATATATTAATAATTACCATAATGTGAAGGGTGTGAGCTCACCTAAAAGATAAAGAAGACAGATTGTATAAGAATCATTCATATATACAGTGCATACAAGAATCTCTCTTCAGATCAACAGACATAAGCTTAAAGAGAAAAACAGGAGTAATGCATTTCAAACCAAAAAGACAGAAGAAGCCATAACTAATAATATCTGCGAATTTAGAATTACAGTAAAAAAAAAAGTAGTCAGTGATAAAGATGGTTATTGTATGAAGTCAAGGGACAACTCAATAGCTGAAGATTTCAATAAATGTGACCCAGTGCACGTGCAGTCAAATATATAAAACAATTACTAGCACCTAAAGCAATACATTAACAGCATAATGCTAATAGTAGGAAATTTTAGCACACCCTTTACATCAATGGATAGAAAACAGGGCAGTAAGTAAGCAAATAATGGCCTTAAATGATCTGCTGGATCAAATGGGCTTAATAGACATTGGCAAAGCTTTTTATCCCCAAAGAAATGAATACATATTCTTCTTAAGTGCACATGAAAAAATATTAAGAGTAGATCATAAGCTGGGAGATAAAAATACAACGAGATCAGTTGGATTGGGTATTTCTGGAGGGCTTATGACTAACTGCTAGTAATGAGCAAATCCGGGCATATTATTGGTTCGACAATATTTCATTATGCTCTTCTATGGTCTTTTTTTAATAAAGTATATATATATATATACACACACACACACATTCATTCACACACATGCATACATACATATACATGAATACATGTGTGTATATGCATGTATGTGTATGTATACTTATATAGCTATCTATTCTTTACATACACTTTCATACAAGTTTTTTTTTGTTTTCCAACTGCATAAACATTGTGCTAAACTGTAAGTAGGGATTCCTAAGGAATGTACTAAAATAGAAATTTCAGTTGAGTTGAAACAAGAAATTATAACAAACACTGTTTAAAAGAAGATAAGATGCTGGTTATAGCAAATTAGCTTTATAATATCAGCACTTTAAATTCCCCAGAAGCCCAGTTTTGAATTAATAAAATTGATGGAGGCTAAGGAAATTTAGGATGGAGTTGATACAGGACCAGAAACTGGAGGTGGGAGTAGAAATAGTGAACATGTCAATAGTTATTAAGCCAGTCATAGAAATGAAAAATCCTTAGGTGCCAACTGCTGTGTTAAGTATCAGACTGCTATAGAAAGTATTTGGAGTCACAGATCATAAGTAGAGATATGAAATTTGAGGGCCATTATAGAGGATCACCAGTTCTCAAATATCAATCTGGTCATATCCTAGAATTGATTAATTTCACAATGATTAATACTTCCACAAAGAATGAACCCATCCTAAAAGAACGCTATAAAAGTATAGCTTCTACGCTGTCAAAATGCACCTCTCCTGTCTGCCTGTGTCTATGCAATCATCTTTCTGGAACTGACATCTTTCAAAAAAGGTAGCTCTTATCCCAAACTACCCTGTCTGTTTCTATGCAGGCATCTTTTAACAAAACTGTCCCTTTCAGAGGGAATTCTTCCTTCTGCCTGCTTGTGTCTATACAAGCATCATTTTTACCTTTCCTTTATACACACACAGACACACACACACACAAAATAAACTTTCTCTTTGGATATAGTAAAAATTCTCTGCTGTGGGAGGCACTGACACAGTGTAACTTTCCATGGAGAAGTTCCCAGTGGGCCAGGGATGGCACAGCCCCACCATGCACAATGCTTATGTTAGTAACTAGATGCAGGGGGGGCAATTGTAGCTTTGGCAGCCGACTTATTGTCAGCATTAAAAGAACGCTATAAAAGTATGGTGAATTCCAAGTCAAATGCATTTGTAGGGCCATGGCCCAGTTATTGTAATCATTTGTAGTTTAACCCACAAAAACCACATCACGCTTGTTACATTTCTGTGCAACGTAACAGAAAAACTAAAACATGCCAGAAACATTCACACAACTCTCACTTTTGTTTCAAAAGTGCTTGAAACAAAACACTTTGTCAGATTCACACTTGAGTTGACATTTCTGTGCCCTTTTGCCAATGTGCCTCTTCCTCTGGTTCCCAGAATTCCCAGATTTGCACACTCAGCTTCATGGGGAAAATCACTATGTGCTGCTGAAAAGTCAATGCTCTTGAAATTTATGGTCCAAAGGAAACTTAGACACCAGGACTAACAAAACGCAGGTTTATTGCACTGTTGCTGACTCAGTGGATTCATATCCAAAGGCTGAACCGCATTCGTAGGAAATCTGGGGCTTAATATACACTTTTAGTCTTTACAGGTTTCCAGGTGGGTTTGCATTGGTAGCTGTACATTGTCAGATATGACATGGCTATATACCAAGAAGTGAGTTGTATACCAAGGAGTGCATAAAGGGTCAGTGGTCACAGGGTTCCCCCACCCCCCGCCAGATTCTTCCTGCCTCATGGCAAGGAAGCAAAATTCATTTAAAGAAGGTTGGCAAAGAGCGGCACCTGCAAAGCACAGGTAGGCAAAAGGGGTGCTGCTCCTTGACAGTACAGAATTGCACTGAGAATGTGTTCTACTCTTTGGGTTGGGGGGTTCCATTACATTGTGAAACCAACTGTGTTAATTGAATTAGTTCTAGGGCATGGCTAGATTGACTTGTAAGGACCAGTGATTCTCCATAACACCATCAATCTCTCTCCATGCCCCTCCTCTGCTCTGTGCAAAATACTTTCTATAGTAGTATGATACTGGCATAGGGATTTTTCATTTCTATAGCTCATTTGATGACTATGTTAACCCTTCTACCCCAACTCCAGCCTCCAGCTCTTTTTATTTTTGGCCTTGTGAACCAGCTTATGGTCTTGGGGTGTTCCCTTTTGAAGTTTTCTACTTGTAACCATCACAGATAGTTCTCTTAGCTGTCATTTAGCCCACAGAAATATCTTCCACAAATCAAACTCCAAAAACAAACAAACAAAAAGTGGAATGTTGACTGCAGAAATCATCAGCAATTGTAGGTGTAATTGTATTTATATGTAATTCTATATTCCTATACAGGCTCAGAACTACCTGGTCAATCAGTCATAGGAGCCAAACCTTCCAAGGTCCCTTTTAAATCAACCAAGAGCAGGAAGTTTGCTCACACTGAGAAGGCTGTGCATCTGGAGGTGTGACTGGGAATGCCTGGGGTCTGTACACATCATGAGGTATAACCAGGAAGGCCTTGGGGGCTGAGGACCAATGTATGATAAGGGACCCCAAAAGCTGATCAGTGGAATGCCTTGTTGATAAGATTGGAAACATGTTGTGTGGTCTGGGTTATGGTTTTGATAAGGAGAAGGATGTCCTAAAGGAACTCTGCAGAGCTTTGTGGACTCAAGTCCCTACTTCAGTGATTGGAAGTCCTAGCAGTACCAAGGAGAGAACTGCAAGGACCAACGGCTAGGCTAACAGGCATTCTGGGACTTTGG
>NW_004567108.1:62889944-62891764 GCF_000260355.1 Condylura cristata | reverse complement strand
CTGGGTTGTGTCCTTTTCCTTTCCCCTTTTGTAAATAAACCCATTGTTAACTGTTTTGTGTGTGCCTGCAGTACAACTGGATTTTAAGGCCCACAGACAGGCAGCCGAGTTCACACTGGGTGCCCTTGTAACACTTTCAGTTCCAACACTTGGTCATCAAGTAGAAGAAAATTATCTGGTCAGAAGACTCATGTTCCCCTGAAGCCCTAGATGATAAAAATGCATGTTTAGTTTCAGCCATCTTTTTTTCTTTGTCCTCCTACCCCATGTAAATGATGTTATATGACCAGTCTATCAATAAAAAGTCCAGAATCTTGCTTGTTCAGCAGCATCCTGCACTTCTCAGTCCATTCCATGACTCCTATTTATCAGTGTGGTGTTGCCTATGCAACGATAAGTGGTTCTAATTGTTATCCCACATAACTAAGATTTTGGAAACAGGAAAAACAATAGTCAAGTAGAGCAGCTGCAATGGAGCATCATGGTCTTGCTTATAGCTTTATGGTTTTCAGTGTTCAAGCCTTCACACTGGAAGTCAATCCTGGTCTCTCTGTGGCCTAGGAGTTAAGCCTCAGTGCTGTCACTACCACAGTGGCCTAAGGTCCCCAGTCAGGGAGCTGACCCTCATGCGCAGCAGACCTCTTCTGTCTTGCCTGTTGCTCCCCTTAACAGTGCATTTCAGTAAACAATTCATTTCAGTGCAATTTTGTTCCTGACTCTGTCTCTGGGAATCCTTTTAATCACCACATCTCTGTCCTATCCCTCAGTTCTTCTACACATACACACACACACACACACACACACACACAAATAATAAAATATTGAAAAAAAGTCAATTCTGTGATTTTCTGTACAGAAGATCAAAAAGCAATATCAAATCAAATTTCAAACAAAGGAGTCATCTCATTACTTCTGTTAGCCATGAAGCAGGTAGTCTTGGGATTTCCTGAAACACAAGCTCAAAGAGCAAAAATCAAAATATCAGCAGTTAACTTTCAATTAAAAAAAGAGTCATCTTCTTTTTCTGTTAATCATCAACCAAGCATTCCTGTGGTTTCCTGGAACAGAAACTGAAAGAGTGAAATCAAAATCAACATTACTTTCAATTAAAAGGAGTCATCTTATTTCTGTTAGCCACACTGGAACAGAAGCTAGAAAAACAAAATCAAACCAAAATATAAAAAGGTCCTCCAAACTTGATATGACCCTGGTACAATTCTAATAGGGTGGTCTGCAGGAAAAGGGGAGGGTCCAGTTTCCCTTCCCCACCCAGAAGGAGGGTGGAGCTGAGCAGGGGGGAGGGGAGCAGGTGATACAGTAAATGGGCTTTCAGATAAACGTTTGTGCATTTGCCTTCTTTAACAAATTTATGATGGAATTGGTTTTACCAGAGCTCTTTAATTGACTGTGGCTTTACTTTTCCCCCTCTTTTCCTTGCAGTTTCTCTTCTCTTGACAGGTTTAGGCTCAAGGAAAGGAAACCCAAACAAAAACAAATAATGAGAAAGCTCACTGGTGCCAACTCCTCTTCCTTCCTGTGCTGATCCCTGCCTCCTTCCCATTACTCCTGCTGATTCTCCATTTTTGTTTCTCTTTGTGTAAATAAAGGCTGGTGCCCATCTGTCTCCATCCCAGCACTAACTTTTACTCCCAGCATTAACTTTTACTCCCTCTCCTTTGCAGACTGTCACCCAAGTCCCCTTGTTCTTTGTTTAACATTGTGTAAATAGCCCTGTAACTTGCCAAAGAGCAGGGCAGTGGTCTTTCAAACATGTGTCTGCTGCTCTCCTCACTTGTGGACAAATAATGTAACAGTGTGGT
>NW_004567108.1:62880782-62889238 GCF_000260355.1 Condylura cristata | reverse complement strand
ACTTAGAGCAGGCAGGTTTTTGGGACTTCAGGGGTTTCTCCCTCTCCCCTGTCATATAACAGATTTTGTCCTATAACAGGTTTTGTTCTCTAACAGAATTGGGGTGTTCTGTAACAATAAGACCACTTTCCTTTTCCTCAAACTCTGTTTCCTTTTATTGGCTGTGGGAAACCTAACCAGCATTAGGTTAACACAGGGAAGAAAACTTGGAGGAGGCAAATGGACCAGAGAGACATGTCAAGAAACTTCTCTTTCTTTTGGTTTTGGACTGGTTGAGACAAAAACTTTCAGCAGCAAATCTCTTCAAACAATCCAGATAAAAGTTCTCTATTATTTCTGATCCAGATCTTGCAAAACCCAATAATCTTCAAGAATCCATTAAGGCTACCAGCAGTTAGTTACTGCTCAAAGCTTCTTCCACTTTAGTTCCCCATCTTAAACTTGGTAATTCCAACCATCACTGCACCAAATCCCTAGATGCTGATCAAAACCAGATCACTACCTTTAGAATTGCTAATTATAAAGATAAGCCAGCAGAGATTAAAAAAAAGCCCACAGTCACAGGACTGAATTTATACTAACAAAGGATGGCACAAATAGAATAAAAGCTTAATACTAGTAGGAGCCCAAAAGGAACAAAAAAAAATTAAAAATTTTTGAATTCAAGAGTGAGCTGCAAGGTCACTTCAAAGGCCATTTTGGAGCAGATGTCATCTGAAACCTAGCCATGTGGTTTCAACACCATGTATCTTTGAATAAATTTTCTTGGTAACACACAGAACAATATCCACAAAATTGAACCTCTTCATTGATAACTGGAAATTGCACATATACACACAAAGTTTCCACAAGGTCAAAGCAAGCTTTTTCTAATCTTAAGTGTCAGAAGCAATCATATATCACAAACACTCTAGAGAAACAATCATATATCACAAACACTCTAGAGAAACAAAATTCACTTTTGTGCTTACAATAGCCAGTGCCATGGGGAAACCAACTTTCCCCATTGGGCTGACTAACCACAGATGGTTTATGTGTCTTTTACATTGGGCACAAATCTGTTATTGGGCAGATTTCCTGATGTGTGAGGGGCACCTCAGGACCCCAAACCTGCCTGCTCTAAATGAATCCTGCAATCCACTGAATAAAGAGGAAACATATTCTTAGTGCATAAGACTTTGAATAGAAAAGAACTTTAAGCAATTAGAGCGCAACAGAGAAGAATATAGTTAAAATTGTAAACAAAAATTGTTATAGTTGTTGGTCTCTGGAGGGGAGTGCTGTTGAGAATGGATAGTCCCAGGAGAAATGAGAACAAAGTATTGGTGAGGGTGGAGATGCTGATAAGAAACATAAGGGAGGGCCCTATTCTGTGGTGCAGTGGGTCAGAGGGCAGCATTGTGGGGTTGTGCACAGGAAAAGAGCAGGTTTCAGATTCCCTGCCCCATGCAGGGGAGGATGGAGCTGAGCAGGGAGGAAAAGAATCTGGAGGGGAGACAGAAGAGGAAGAAAGTAGGATGGAGAGCCAGAAGGTGACCTGAGGGAGGCACATGGAGCAGAGAGACATGTGAAGAAGTGGCCCCTGTTTCTTGGCCTTGGACTGGGTGAAACAGATGTGGGTGAAACAGGAGGGGAGATTAAATATGGCAGCATTCATCTTGATTTTGATTCTGCTGTTTTTCCTCCCAGACTTTTCTGGTCATTTCTGAGCCTTTTCTATGGGTCCCTGCTGGAAGGTGCTTTAGACTTGTGGTGGGCTTTCAGGTCTTGCTTTGGGCCAATCCCTTTTGGGTGGAATTTTACCCAAGAGGGAATGGATAACTTTGGGGGTTTGAATTAGAAACTATATTCTTTGTCTTTTCTGTATTGTCCACTAATTGTATTAAAGTTCCTTTCCATTAAATATTTTATATGTTTTGTCTTGATATGGTGGATGACAGAACCTATTTAGAGCGGGCATGTTTGGGGGATCAGCCACTGCAGCATGAGTTTGACTCAAAGGTGCTGACTCCCAGACCTCTGCTGACCTGTCCACTGATCCCTTTCATCAGTGTATTTCAGTACATCTGCCTGTTCTTCTCTGTCTTTAGTGAATCTTCTCACCTCCCCTACCTTTGGCCTACACCCCATTTCTTGTATGCATAAATAAATTTAAAACAAATAAATGTAAGGGACTGCAGAAGCAGCTCCCAGTATTTGAGTGCTCTGGATACTGCTTTCAGGATTTCATCATTTTGGGACCTTCAGCAATACTGGGGTCAGTGATTTCTGTCCCTACCATGCTTCCAGCAGCTAACCTCAGGAAAATTACAGAGGCTTTGCAAGTAGCTAAGTGACTGAGGCAGTTCCCAGTTTTACTGCTGTTACAGTCTGGTAGGGAAGGTGAAAACCTGGAGCCAGACACTTTGTTAAGCTTTGTGAGTGTGGCTGTTTGTCAGGTTGCTGGGCTGCTGTCATTACAGTTTTGAGTGTGGCTTGACTAGTGTTGTGCTGGAACATCTCAGCAGTTCTGGTATTTCCTGCTGTGGCTTCTGCTGTTTTTGTGAGCTGGGACCTGGTCTATAGTCTGGTTGCCTGTTCTGTTGTCGGTTTGCAAAATCCCTCAAGGCTGGTCAGGAAGTACTCACAATGGTCCTCAGTGGTGGGAAGACACCATCTTGGGAGCATTGTGTTTAGAACTTCAAAACACTGGACATTGCCTCCGGGGAGGTAAATGTCCATTTGTGGCCTCAGTAACTCTCTGTTTACCCTGGTTTGTTAGATAAATCCCATTATTGTGGTCTCTGAACCCAAGTAGTCTTGCTATGGAGTGCATAGGTGAAGAACTCAGACAATGTCTGACAAACTATTTGGGTACTGTCCATGGCTAGTTTTAGTATCCCCTGCTGTCTTGTAACAAAATATTTCCCAATGAAACAACCAAAATTGCCTGCTCATTTTATGATGGAAGTTAAAAGTTGAAAATTTGTAAAAGATGCAGCACAAAACAAATAACTGTTTCACACAAGACCAAAAGCTATAGGTGGGGGTAAAAGCGATGAACATAATTGGTAAAGTACCTATAAAAGTGTCTGAAACACAGATTGGGAAAAAGGATATGGGAATCAAAGACCAATGTAAAGATCTCAGGTCTTTTCCATTCTACCTGGACAAATCAAACAAACTCTTCAATTGTTAAGGCCTGAGCACAGATGGGGATGGGAGAAATTAAATATCATCTTTTCTTCAACTTGACAGAGTCAAACCAAATACAGAAATTCCATAATTGCCAAGAGATAGCAAGTTTCAGAAGTCCCAAATTCACCCAACTAAGCACCAATGGACCCAATTGCCAGATGGCCATAAATCCCAAAGCCATGCACTTAGTCAATCCAATTGTACCAACTGATAACAAATATCAAACTACTGCAAATTTCAAAGCTCAGCCTGGAGCAGGAGATAGAAAACCTTCCATCCTCTCAGATTCCATGTAGTTATTCAATTTAACAAGTTAACCACTTCACAGAGATGAGCCCCAACCCCACTGAAAAAGGATCATAAAACACAAAACTGACCCTCCAAATGCAGCTGTTCCTGCTGACTTGTGTCCATGGAGTGAACTGTACTTTTCTTACCCTGTGTAATAAAACTTCTTTTGAATGTACCTAAATGCTCCTCTCTCGTGGACAAACTTTCTGTATGTCACAGAAATGGGAGCTCTGGTAAAACTTTTCCCAGAGTTAACACTCAAGGACTCCATTTTCTGAACCTAACACCTTTCCAAACTGACATCAGGTAAATGCAAAGCCAAACAGTGACTTATAGTGGGACCACTAAGACCCAAAAACATGCCCAAGCTTAAGGACTCTTCTGGTGGGACCACATCAGAAAGGGGCAAAAGGGGGAGGCAGGAGGGAAAAGGAAAAGAACAAAATCAAAATATAAGCCAAGACAAAGGCATCCATTGTCAGCCTCCCCAGTTTTCTCATTCACATCTGGGTCTCTGTCAAGTGTCCCCCAAGTCCCTGGTACAAGTCTAAGGTGGAGAAACAAGCATGGCTTCCTCTTCACATGTCTCTCTACACCCTGAACCTCCTCCAGGTTTTCTCTTCAACTCCTTCCTTGTATTTCCCCCCTCCCCCCTGGTCTTCCTTTCCTTGTTCCTTCTCTCTCAAGCCCTTTCCTGCTTTTCCTCCTTGTCCAGTTCCATCCATCCTTAAGGTGGGGCAAGGAAACTGGCCCTTTTTCTCTGGGAATTACACTGTTACAGTAGGACTCAGAGGACCAAATGAATTTCTTAATATGAATGCCCCCATTCCACAACATATTATTGAACATATCTCTTGCTTCTTTGATGAAGAAAAAGGCCCTCTTGTATGACAGAACCCATATATGAGGCAGAATAATGTAAAGTATCTGTCAGGTGGGAAGGCCTGGAGAAGCCAGATCCATCAAAATGAAAAGCTGGAGTAGTCCCAGATTCCAAGGGAAATGGAGCTCTGTTAGGGAAACTGATGCAACAGAGATGATTCAAGCTTGTGTGTGTGTGTTGATCCTTCCCAACAACCCTCTCTTCAATATCTAATTTGTGTATTAACATTCCTTGGTAAGGCATTAACTAGGGAAAACAAACTATCAACAAGGCAAGAGCTACATTCAATATGGTTTCCATTCAGGAAGATAGCAAATCACCTTCTGTAAAACAAATGGGCTTTAATTCTCAGCAATTTGTATTCATTTATTGGTATAAGTTTATTTTTTTTGCTGTGGTACTGTAGGGATGTTCATTTTCCTTATACGAAGGTCATAATCTGATTAAAAGTAGGATTTAAACAGTATCTTAGCCTAACTCAAATATTGAATTAACATATTCACCAATGACATTTGGATCAGGGTGAATCAGATGGAATAATGTGTACTCTCTGACTTCCCTTATTTATTTTATGACTGAAAAGGGATAGACTGTTAAACAGAAAATAAACTCAGGTATCTACTCAAACAAAATCTTTCTGGGAAAACTAAAACCTGTGGGCAACTAGAAATCTTCAGTTGACGTCCACATTTTCAGTTTGGTACTCCTAATTCTGTTTCTGTTAGTGATGGCTACTCTTTCTGTAGGCTGACACTAAAATTCCGAGACATGTGATTTCCCTGAGTAACTCCATGAATGAAGTCATAAATGTGCAACTATTTACTCTAGTGTGATACAGCACAATCTACAGCAAATGTGATTATGATTTTTGGTATTTACTACTTTTGCCAGCATGAGGAGTTGATGGAAAATTGTCACTGAAGCTAGCTACACCCTTGCAATATTTATTTGTGAGTGAGATCAGACTTAGGTAATATATTTCTCTATGGAAACTATCTTCCTTTAGAAATTAAAAAACAAAATACAGCATATTAAAGCATATAATATGATTGGTTGACCTAACCTCAGTTAAGACTCTAGTGAATTAGTTTGATCCATGAGCAGTTTTGGGCAAATGTGTTTCCTTGTGTGATTTAGCTTGATCTGTAAAACTTTACAGGGCAGAATCTTGGTCAGCTTCTCATGTAAGAGCAAGCAGATTGAAAAAGTGAAGAGTAAAAGTAAGTGAAAAACAATTCTGTATTAGTTAAGGTTAGACTTGTTGTATTTAACAGGAAAATATTCCGTAGCTTAATCCTCTGGATGTCTGGATGTAGGGAGTAAATGACCGCTAAAGTAGTACTAAGGTTATCAAACTGACCCTTATCTGACTCTGGTCAGATTTTATTTATTTTTTTATGGATTTATTTATTTATGCATACAGAACTGGGATACAGGTCAGAGGTGCAGGGGCATGAGAGGATTCACCAGAGACAGAGTGGGTGCAGAACAGGACAATGTACACTGCTGAGGGGAGCAGCAGGGTCTGTTGTGCCATGTGGGTCACCTCCCTGGATGGGCAATCAACTGATTGCTGAAGCAGCTGCTGCTAGCTTCTGAGTGCTGCTCTAACCCACTGTGCGACTTGGTCTGTTCCCCACTCTGGTGAATTCTTTCATGGACCTCCTCCCCCCAAACCTCTGGCCTATACCACAGCTCTTGTATGCAGAAATAAATAAATCTTTTAAAATATGGGAGCAAGAGCATTAGTCCTAATATCCATGATAGTTGAATGAAACTTTCTAAATTTTCCACTCTTGTTTTATTAGCCAGATGTTAACTTTAAGGTTAATTCTAGCTGCAAGGGAAGATTGGCATTTTCTTTAAGTCAGATGTTCAACATAGATCTATTCTTTATTTACTATGAAATAAAGAGAGTAAGGACTCAGAGCCAATTAGAAATATTTTGTTCAGATAATATGAAAAAAAAAAAAAAAAAAAACCTTGGGACACCCAAGAGTTTGACCATAAATAAAGCACAAAATAGATTTTGCATTTAAAAAGGAGCACATTGAAAGTAATAGTTCTTCATTTATACATTCTTCTTCTGGTTTAGTCTATTCCCAGACTCTTCCATAATGCCCTCAGAGTTTCAAGAGTCACCATAAAAAAATACCTTTTGGGCCCTCCCTGGTGGCGCAGCGAGTTAAAGCACAGTAATGAGAAGCTAACGCCACTTCAGCATGAGTTTGATCCCCACCCTGGAGATGAGCCACATGGTGTTGCTGTTCTCTCCTGACCCACCCGCTGCTCCCCTCAGCAGTGTACTTTGTCAGTCTGCCTGTTCTGCTCCCCACTCTGTTTCTGGTGAAACCTCACACTGCCCCTGTACCTCTGGCCTGTACCCCAGTTTTGTATGCATAAATAAATAAGTCTTTTTTAAAAAAAAATACCTTCTGTGCTACCAAATAAAATTTAGTCAGTTTCCATCCATGAGGCATGCAAGGGAGAATTAGAAATGTATTATGAGAGTTTCACTAGGGTTATTAAGAAATAAAAGAGGAGTGAGTATTAAGAATCAGTGAGAAAATTTTATCTCAAGTAACAGGGTCTCCTTTTGATCATCAGACTAGATACATGTGTCAGTCCATGCTGGTAATTGTTTTGACTCTTTGTACAGTTCATGAGTATCATGTCTGCCTGGTCCTCAGTCTGTCTGTATTGACCACAGATGCAGAATATTACATTCATGTGCAAAAGATGTTACATATACACAACATATGAGAGTAAGTTGAAGACAGAAAGTCCATTCAGCCCAAAATGCTTCAATATTTCCTGTGATTAGAAATGCTTTTCCATATAAAGATAGTAATGTTACTAACTTTGGTATATTTATCATTGATAGAATAATTTAATCTACCATCCACAGTCAGTTATGTCATTTTACCAAAAACATTCTTTTATAACCAGCTTATTCATCTTTAGATTTCTCTTTCCTACAATCTCTAAGTTTTTTTTTTTAGATATTTCTTCAGTAATTTGAGTATTGATTTTCTAAATAAATATTTATTCCTTGATGATGTTCCTTTATGAATTAACCTTAATAAAGTTGTGTCATAATACAAGGCACATAATAGTATGAGATAAAACTAGAGAAAGCATAGTTAGAGAAGGCCTGGTATGAATTGTATTCTGTCCATTTTTCCTTTGTGAGCAGCTACTCAAGTGTGTGTAAACCCTTAATCCATCAAGAGTAAACAGACTGTCTAACCCCAAGTTTCTTTATACTAAGTGAGTTCCCCCCCCCGCCATAGATTAGTGGTTTTAAATTTGTGTCATTGAATCTCTCGGGAAGCTTATGAAAAGATTTAATCAACAAATTTTTGAGTGTCTAGTGTGTGCCAGATGTTGCTGTGTGAGAAAGAAAACTGGAACAGTCTTGGGCTTTTTTTTATTATTAAGAAAAATCACTCTTGTTATGCATTTGAGAATATTCAATAGGAAAACAAGACTGGAAAACCAGTTCCTAAGTCATATATAAGAACCAAAGATGGTGGTGACTTGGAGAAAAGTATAAATAAGGGAACAAATTCTGCATACATTTTGATAATAAAGTCTACAGAATTAGCTGTTTTATTGGGTGTAGGGTATGAGATTAAAAAAGATTTGAGTGCCTCCAAGATTTTAGCCTGAGTAGCTTTTTTCAAAAATTTAGCAATTGTGATAGACAAGCAGCAAGTAAACATGATGCTCTGATTGTATGACAACCAAATTATTACAATGTGGTCAAATGCATAAAAGTAATTTCTACTAAAATATACTTTAGAAAAAATCCATCAAGCAATCCCATTTTTTTTATTAAAGATTTATTTATTCATGCTTACAGAGGTGTGGTGGGTGAGAAGATTCATCAGAGACAGAGTGGGGAGTAGAACAGGCAGATGTACTGAAATACACTGCTGAGGGGAGCAGTGGGTGAGTCAGGAGAAGTCTGCCACACCATGTGGGTCAGCATCCTGGCAGGGGGATTAAACTCATGTTGCAGTGGCTTCCAAGAGCTTCATAATGCGGTCCTTTAACCTGTAGTGCCACCAGGGAAAGCCTAAACAATCCTTTTTTTTTTTTT
>NW_004567108.1:62878765-62880682 GCF_000260355.1 Condylura cristata | reverse complement strand
AGGCCTCACCAGAAACAGAGTGGGGAGCAGAACAGGCAGATCCACGAAGTACACTGCTGAGCAGAGCAGCAGGCGGGCCAGGAGAGGTCTGCCACGCCATGTGGTCACCTCCGGGGCAGGTGGGAATCGAACCCATGCGGAAGTGGTCTTAGCTTCTCAGTGCTGTGCTTCAACCCGCTGTGCCACCAGGAAGGGCCGCCCAAACAATACTATTTTTAAGAAGCCATATATACCTCACCAAAGATGGACAGATGACAAGTAACAAAATCAAAGAAATAGACAAACATGAAAAGATGTTCCACATTACCTGTCATCAGAAAAATACAAATTTAAACAATACATACCTATTAAATGGCCAAAATCTAGTACTGACAACATAGGTTGTTAGGAAAGACTTGGTATAACTTTGGTATTTAACCAAAGAAGTTGAAAACTCATGGTCACATGCACACAATACACATGGATGTTTATACTTGACTTACTTATATCAGTTAATACTTGGAAGCAACCAAAATGTCCTTTTGTAGGCAAATGGTGAATAAACTGTGGTAGATACAGACAATGACATTTTATTCATGACTAAAAAGAAATGCTCTGTCAGGTCATGAATAAGCATGGAGACTCCTAAATGCATTTACATAATAACAGAAGCCAATCTGAAATCCAATTTTCTGTATAGTACAAGCTAATATTATTCTGGAGAAGGAAAATCTATGAAGATATAAAGATGCATCAGTGATTATCAGGACTTAGGGTGGGGGATAAAATGAGGGAATGACTAAACAGAACACAGAACTTTTAGGGTAATGATGACTACATGTATTATACATTTGTGCAAACCCATAGAATATACAACAGAGTGAGTCCTGATGTAAACTGGACTCTGAGTGATTATGATGTGTCAGTTAGGTTCACAAACTCTAATAAGTGCACCACTTTGCTGGAGGGAATGTTAACAATGGGGTAGGCTACATATGTTTGGGATAAGAAGTACCTTCTTCACGGTTTCCATGTGAACCTAAGGTTTCTTTCAAAAAGTTAAATCTAAACACATACACACATATGCAACACATACATGCATTCATATGCATGTATGCAAAACATACATGCACTCAAAGCTACAAATCTGAATAGATGATTCTTGAAATTCTCAATATTTTGTTTAGGGTTTGTTGGTAGGAGGGAAGGTTAAATATAATTTTTCATAAATATAGTAATCTTCTTTGTTTGAATCTTTATATCAGGACTCTCACTCTTCCAGAGATGGAAATATTAGTTTTTGTAAGACACCAATTACATTTTGAATATGCTTAAAATTTAAATAATTCTGTCTTGTGTTCCAGAAATATTTACTTGTTCATTATTTTACTCTGTAGATTCAGAGAATAAGTTTGTTTCTGCCATATAGCAACATCTGAATGTTTGAAGAAAATTATATATCTTCAAGGGCTTCTTTTCTCCAGGTCCCTTAGAAGAAACTTGTTAGATCTATGATAAATCAAGAAGTGATTTCTAGGTTTTACCAAACAGTTACATATTTGTATTCTCTAGTTTTTTATTCTTCTAGCAATTTTTGAATTTCACTTTCATGTTTCTATATTGACTGATTGGACAGTAATCAAAGTAAACATCGACTACAGAAAACCTTACCAATTATGACTTTTCTCCCTTCAGAAGTTATTTATGATGGTACCCCTGGTGGCCTAGGGGTTAAGTTTTAGTGCTATCACCACTACAGCCTGAGTTTGATCCCCTGCCAGAGAGCTGACCCACTTATGGTGCAGCAGACCTCTCCTGTTTTGCCTGCTGCTCCCCTCAGCAGTGTATTTCAGTAAATCTGCCTGATCTGCTCTCCACTTGGTCTCTGATGAATCCTCTCACCACCCATACCTTTGTACTATAGCCCAGTTTTAGTAT
>NW_004567108.1:62853647-62878665 GCF_000260355.1 Condylura cristata | reverse complement strand
AAAAAAAAAGAGATAGCTATAAAACTTTAATCCATTATTCAACAAATAACTTATATCTCCAGGATGAGAAACTGTCTCCAGGGTAGTTCATGTTGAGCTCTGAGGCTTTGGTTTGGTAGAAAGGAAGTCGGTGTGAATTTATAATTATGTTAAGTCTATTCTGTTTTGTGAAGAAAGACTGACTTAGAAGAGAAAAGTAACTGTAACTTCTAGCCGCTAGTCATAGACACCTGAAGGGTGTTCACTTTGGGTAAGGAGATCCTCATGCTGTGTAGATGGAGCTCAACAGCATTTTGACCCCCCTCATTAACATCACTGGGGGCAGAACATAGGAAAAATGCATAGGGAGAGTCTATTAACTTCCTCACTTTTTCTACGTTGGTACAGGTGAAAATCCCCCAAATAACAATAGTCCAACAATTGTCATGTTCCCTCTGAATTACTGCCCCAGTTCTGTTCTCTGAATTCATTATCCCATCATGTTTCTTATAGGAGTTTGACACTATTTGATCTTGCCAATGGAAATGTTTTCTCAATAGGTCACCTTTCTGTATGTAGAATATATGTACCTTCCAAAGATAGAGTATTCTAAATTATCAGAAATGGTAAGTAATAAATTTTTGATGTCATGAGCAAGAATCAATCTAGAGGTGTTTGTCCTTGTTTTGGGCTCAGTTGAGAGTGTTAGGGCAAGGTGGTGCCTGGACCAATATTTTTGCCATGGCAGTTAAGTTGGACAAATAGAGAGGCTAAGCACTGGGGAGCACTCCAGTTCAACTGTCTCTCTTGAGCTAGTGTGTAGCTTTACCATACCCAGATGTAGTTCTAACTTGGCACTGGGGTAGGTACTCTCAATTCCACACATGGTTCAAGACTGTGAATTGCAGGATTTTCCCTTGGGCACTAATAGCTGGTTCTGCTTCCATGAAAAAAAAAATATTAGCCATGCTACAAACACACAAACTTACATGAATGACTATTCAATATTTTAGTGAAGTGACTTAGTATTAGCAGAATAGATTTTTACATGTCATCATAGTTGGAAAACTTAGATTTAATTTAAGAAACACTATCTAAGAAAAATAAGATGTCAAAGATTTTCCTATAAGGACAAATTCACTAATGTATAACATGTATTCTCTTGGGAATACTCACTTGCACCTACCTAATCAAAATAGATTTATTCAAGATCCTACTATGTTCAAATCTGCTTTTCTGTGTTGCATATTAGTGACTTAATCATGTCTTCATTTGGTGACATCTTGTTAACATTATTGGGGTATGACTAAGAATTCGACTAACTAAAAAGCAGTTATGTAAAAGGAACTTAAGAAGGAATAGGTGGGATGGGTGTCAGGTGTGTTGCAAGCTGACAGGACAGATTTTTAGTGTCATTGCATTCATATCATGGTGTCAACTGCTCACACATCCCAAAACAGTATGACTGGAAGTATCTTTCTGCAAAACCCTTACCACAATATTCCCTGTCTCTCCTTAAAAAGTCAAGTGCCTCTTAAGAGCAAAGAGTGGTGAAAATTAGTAAAAGTGGTGTCCTTCACCATCGATTCCTGGCATCTCTGCCTGTATTTATTTTATTTACACTGACAGTTTCTTAGGTTTATCTGGAGATAGTAGAAAGAAAGTTGCGAACCTGTGAAGAGAAAGTCTGATATTTTATTACCTAATGAAAATATCTTTCATTATACTTTAGTGTAATAAAATAAAATTCCTCCCCTCCCCAAACCATAGGGGGCTATATAATATTCTCTACTCATTTCCACAGGCCCTCCTTCTGCCCTCAGTGATGCCGTCCCAGTACCCAGACCGTTATCCTCTTTATATCCTGAGTCTTACCTATGTCCAAAAAGCCAGATCCCTGTGAATCACTTACCCTACCAGTGTTGAGTAACGGGAGCCTCAAGTGAGACACTGCTCTCTGCTCTTACATATTCTCCCTGCTCTCTCTCTCCACCTTCTGTGGTCATGGCCACTTTCTTCTACATTCTTCCACTTGGCAGGTTCTATCATGTGGTTAACCTTCCTGGCTCCAACTCTCACTATGACATGTAGTAGCATTTCTCTCCATGCCCTCAAGCCTAGGAGTGGTAGCTGCTTCTTACTATTGAAAGACTCTGGGCACTTATGTTCTGGTAATAAATCTCTTCAGTCAAACCCTTGGAGTAGCCACCTGTTTCCTGTTGGTATTCTAAAGTGTAGGGTTGAAAGAAGTTTAGATGAATATTGCATGCTTTCACCCCCCCCCCACCCATTTACTTGGCTCCTTCAGCACAGACGTGATGGACAACTGGGACATTTGTCAAGGAAGGCAAAAATTATGATAACATAATTATGAAAAATTATGATAACATTTGTCATAGTCACTCATGTCAAATTTCTGCTCTTGAAAGACCAGTGGCCTAACGTCCCCAGTCACTTAAGTGCTGCAACCAAATGAGTAGCTACTGCTGCTGTTTGGACAACTCTGGCTGTAAATGTTTCCATCACCAAAAATTCACCTTTCTTACAGCTTGAGATGTGATGGGTATGATGGTCGTAGGAGGGGGTGAAAAGCAAAGATTAAATAAATACCTCATATTCTTTTCCTTTAACCCATTCCCTTTTCAATTTTGAACAGAAGCTCTGTACACAGAGAAAAAGAGACCTATGCTCACTTAGGGAACATTGGGATTCTAAAGGTATGTGATGGTCAGAAAGTAGCTGTTTTCTCAATCAGATAGAGCCAAAATGGAACACTGGTACCTAGACGGATAGAAAAAGAGAGTATAGTAATTGAATCAAAGGACAGAAAATAAAAGCTGTGAAAAAATTAAGTAAAGGTTGTGCACATATTTGGACTGAATTCTAGTTATGACACTTATTAATAGCATGACCTCTGGAAAATCACTTAACCCTATCAACCTTCACTCTTCTTGGATCAATGGAGAAAATTTATCTATATTGCCAACTTGTTGAAGTATATAGCATGTGGCACACAAAACTTGCTGAAAAATCGATAGCTGCTATTACTGTGTAGCATGTTCTCTTGCCTAAAATAACACACAATTTCCCACAATCTTCTTTCTGAGCAGTCTGTTTATTTTCCAATAGTTGAAACACTCTTGGCATGTCTGTTTGTCCTACAGTGCAATGAGATCTGGACTGTTTCTGTTCAAGTACTTCTGGAAACTCTCAGTAAATTTACAAATTAGTAATGTCTAACTCTTAGCTCTTTGAATCCTGCAAAGTGCATGTGTTTGCTAGGCTGTTAATATTTATCTTTCAGAAAAATCAGCATGCTTTTGGTGATGAAGCAGGAAGCCAATTGGTAGGTACAGACCTTTGAAATTAGGAAAAAATAAAGGTCAGATGATGAGGATGTTGATCTGGAGTTAATTCCCGTTCATAAAGGGGTCTCTATAAACACATTTTGGCCAGAGGCCACTGACCTCTGCAGGATTTGATCTTCTGTTACTATGCCTTGGTCATCACTCTGTGTAGTCTAAGTTAAAGCAATCATACAAAAGTCATATTTATTTATTACAGATCTCAACACTTTAAATAATACCAAATGCCAAATATCTTACTCAAATTAGTGAAGCTAGCCTGAAACCAATCAGTTTTAGTTAGAAAGAACAAGCTTATACCATTTTTATTACACTTTGCGAGATTTACCTTACAGCAAAATCTTCATTAAAGGGAAATTCATGAAATTACTTCTATCTTGCTTTACATCCATTAGGCATGCATTTTGTTAATTTCCCTCACTCTTTATCAACACAACACTTCCTAACAAAGTCTCCCAGAAGGCAACAATCACCCACAATGAAAAAATCTGAGTCCAACCACCTAGACTTATTTACTAGCATCAGAAGCTAAGAAAAACCCTGTGGTTCTGGCCATAATGGGATAAAGATAACACCAAGAGGAACAGGGGTTAATGTCTTAGTGCTATTCAGCTATCTTGGGCCACTGTGGCATGAGTTTGAGGGCTGGCCCTCGTGGCACAGCAGACCTCTCCGGTCTCACCCGCTGCTCCTCTCGCAATGTATTTCGGTAGATCCACATGTTCTGCTCCCCACTGTGTCTCTGGTGAATTTTCTCATTGCTCCCACCCCCAGAACCTCTGACCTAAGCCCCAGCTCTTGTATGCATAAAAAAAGTAAAAATAAATCTCTTTTTTCAAAGACAATACCAAGAACATATAGTATGGCAAAAATTCTTCTTCATCATTCCAAATCTCTTCTTTAATTTTCCCTCTCCCTGCCATGAAGTTGAGATTATGTATTAAGACTAAGTCCACCCATCTCTTCTGAGTACCAGCCTTTGAAATAAACTTCAATACTTTCTATTCATTAACACACAGACGATGATCAACTGTATTAGGATATGACTTCAGGGTTTTTTTGTTTGTTTGTTTGTTTGTTTGTTTGTGTGTTTGTTTTTTTAGGACTGTCATTTGAAGTTGCAAGTGGCATTTAGTGAGGTTTGGCATTTTACAGCTAGGGCAGGACTGCAACTATAAATTTATTTGTGCAGAATGTATTGAGGGCTACACTATCTTCCTCCTGATCAAAGATATCTCCTCTGCCTCCAAGTGGACACCAAATTTGTTACAGGCAACCACAGGAGAAATGGGAATGATCTGGGTTGTAAGGCCTTATTGCACATTTGAAACACAGAACAAGGCCCAAAAGAAGACACAGAGAGAAATTTTTTTAAAAAGCTTACTTGCAGGGGTAGTGAAAAGAGGGAGAATGGAGGAGGAAGGAGAGAAGGAAGAAGAGAAGATAAAAGGAGGAGGAGAGAAAGAGGAAGGAGGAGAAAAAAAGGAAGAGGAGGGGGAGGAGGAAGGAAAGAAGAGATTGATTGGCAGGCACATGTCATTCACTCCATCTGCCCTATAAGTAGTGCCATTCAAGTGCAGACCAGGACTAAGCCAAAGCCGGGGGTGTGAGGGGAATAGACAGAGAAAGAGAGAGAGATTGCACATGCGCAGTCGCGCAGTCTTTTAAGCCCAACATGGCCCTGAGTTCTGCTCCTAGTCCCAGCACTGCCCCTGATCAGGAAGTCATACTCATTGCAGGCTGGGAGTTGTCGTGGTTGGTGCCTGAGACTTGAGGGGCATAGTGGTGGCAGTGGAATCCAAAACACACTAGGGCATGAACTCCAGAAATCTATACTTTTGTTATGAGTGTCCCCACCAGCTCAGTGCTTGCTCTTAATTGAGTCCAAGACAGTACTTACTAAAGTAGTCACGACATTCTTAAACCCATGTGTAAGCACTGTCCATAAATATCACAGAGTTCTCTTGGTGTCAGGTCCTGTCATTCAAAAGCAAATTGCAGCTGTATATTACAGGCATCTCCTGGGGTGGAGAAAAAGACATCCCTTAAATGCATTATTCAGAACCAGCCAAAATCTCCAGGCATAGCAATTAACAAGGTAAACAGATTTGGTATGGTTGAATCTATTTCTCTGAACACTTTCATTAATGGCCTGCAAATTCTGAACAAAATGGTATGCAATTTTGTGGAATTTCTATACTTGCCAAATCAGAATGTTGTAGGGAGGAAAACAGGGCTGACTGAGGCTGAATTAAAGAAATTTTCAATACTGGCAAAATCCCTCCAATGTCTTCTCTTTTGGAGGATATCGCTTCCTTCTTAGGGTCTGTTCCTTTCTACAACTTGTGTTCTTAGAGAGTATTCATTTTAGGGCATCAAAAGTTTATGTATGTTATCAGTTTCTATTTCTCTTTCTGAGTTGAGATCACTCTTGGGCAATTTCTTTCTTATGTCTAGAACTGTAACCACTAGTCATTTATGTATTTATTACCAAAGAAGGCAAGGTCCAATACAGTCCTGATTTTTAAAAGCTACAGGACTCTGAGGGATCTCACATTGGCTGATGAGAATAAAGGATTAAAGTTTCTCACTGGAATTACTGAGTGGGAATGTAAGAAATATTTCAAAAGTAAGGAAATATATCCTCACTTAGGGGTGATAATATAAAATCTACACACTAGTGTCTTCTAAGTTTCCAAACTTTTTTGCTCTTTCACAAGTGTTTGGAGAGTTTATTAAGGCAGATAATGCGACCAACAGAAACATCAGCAAATGATGCAAATTGGCTTTAGTTAGCTAACTTGGAACATAATTACAGGTCAAAGTGTCTAAAAGAAAATTGTTTTCTCCACTAATATTTTAATAATTTAATTAGAAGGGCCTCCCTGGTGGCATAGAGGTTAAAGTCTCAGTGCTATCAAACCATGCCAGCCACTGCTGCCTGAGTTCAATCCCCAACCAGGAAGCTGACTCAGATGGTGCAGTAGAACCCTCCTGCTGAAATCCACTGCTGTTGCCCTCTGCAACAGTGGATTTCAGTAAATTCACCTGGTCTGCTCCCCACTCTGTCTCTGGTGAATCCTCTCACCCTCCACTCACCAACTCTGACCTCTGGCCTACTCCCCAGTTCCTGTATGCAAAAAAAAAAAATAAATCTTGCCTCTCCTGGTGGCACAATGGACTAAATTGCAGCACTGCAAACTCGCCACAGCCACTTCAGTGTAACAAGTTCAATCCCTGGCCTGTATGTGACCTCCACAGCACAGCAGAACTCTCCTGTCTCACCAACATGGTGTGGCAGACCTCTCCTGACTCACCTGCTGCTCCACTCAGCAGTGTACTTCATCAGCCTGCCTGTTCTGCTTCCCGTTCTGTCTCTGGTGAATCCTCTTACCATCCCTGCACCTCTGGCCTGTACACGGCTTCTTAGGACACCTCTTAATTACTAAAATTATAAGATAACAAAAGTCATGATCCTGCACCATTATTCATTTGGATAAGTTAAATTTAAGAACATAGATTTAAAATCACCTTAGTAGTATTCTTATTGTTCACCTAAAGTTTAGGAGACTTAGTGTGTTTATTTGGGTATAAAGGTTCAGGCAGAAATTGAAAAAGTTTGTTTTAGAAAAAAGAGGAAGATGAGGTCAATGTTTAGAATTATTGATCAGAGTTAACAAGGCTTAATCTGTCAATATCTGGCTGTGCATGAATGGTTTCTGACTAGCTCTGGCAAAACGTTCATCATCATTAGTCCTGTGATCAAGAAGTTTTTTTTTCCTGTTGATTTCTCAAACAATAGTGGCCAAGAAACAGTTGTTTTGGACCTAAAACAAACAAAGCAGTAATGAATTTTTCTACTGAGCATCTTTGGTCCATTTAAAGTGGTTCCATACATACCTCCTTTTTACATTATCATAATTGGATAATTTATGAAAATTGAAATTCTGTAATTTAAAGTAATAATAATAAAAAACTTTTTGAATGTGCTTCCTTTGAGCAAAATTAACATTTTGAATTTAACTAAAATGTTGCTTTTATACCTTGCCCTACCTGCCCAGGAAATTGAAGGGGCATATAAAGGACTGAAAAAAAAAATGCCCAGTACTGCCTCCTACTATCTGGGTGATATTTGACAAGCTTCTTACTTCTCCTTGCCTTAGTTTTCTCAATTGTAAGCTAGCTCTCTCTGTAATATATTTTTTTAGAAAGGTCATGCTTAGAATTTGAAATGAAGAAAATTCTCCATTTTGATTCCACAGGAAGCTATCTAATCTTGTTAGTAAGTGGAGATCTTGGCACTTGTTTTTCCTACTTCCAAAAAAATCTCAGGTAAGAAATGGGAACAAAGAATTATTTTATAATCTGGTTTAAAGTAGGATGAAGTGCTACTCCAGTAAAGGTCAGGTCCTAATTGTTCTTCCAAGCTGATAAAAAGCCAACTTGGATTCACACAGGAGACTACACGTTCATCTAAAAACAATTGGGACAATACTCATTCAGCACCTGAATCATCATTCTTTTGTGTGCCTTGAAATGACTCCTGCTCAACAAAGAAGCGGGAATGTGTTGTTGGAAGAAGAGAAGCTTCCTTTGTTATTGTACCTGATATCATAACCATTCTGTAGTACTTGTGGCATGAAATGTTTGGGTAGATTTAAGAATGCACAGGACATGACATTTTGCTCTTGGAGTTCTCTGTTTAGTTGAAAGAAACAAGAGGTAAATTTGTAAGAGCAAATAAAATGAGTAAATTAAAAAAAACCAAAAGATGTATCATGGCAGTATATATTTGAGTGGAGCTGATCAATTAGCCATTCATATTTGGCAGAGGCTTTTGACAATGAAAACAGAGTAGGTAGGGGCCTTTTTCACTTGAAAATTAGATATAATATTGATAATGAAAATTAATTTTAGTATATGAAAAATAAAAGTTGATTCTAGGCTCTTCTTATTTATTGCTAATTTATTTATTGCTAATGATATACACATAATTTCATCTTTTTTTAGTAGAGCCAAGGTACAATAGCCAACATTATTTGTCAAGGAAAGTCCTGAGTAAATCTATTGTCATTAAAATTTAGAATAATCTCTTGTCATCTTCCTCAAGCTACAAGTTGTTACAAATTCATAAACAAGTAGTGAGATATTTGAGAGGTAAATATGTCATTTCAACTGTGTACTAGAATGTAAAGTCATTTAGATGTGGATAGGATTTCAAAAGAAGGGAGTTGGTATCCTTTAGACAGGTAGCCTGAAACAGGAAAGTCCTGCAGGCAAAAAACACTTGTTAAGCAAAGCTGCAGAAGTAGGAATGTTTAAGAACAGATGGGAAACGTAGTTGGTACCACTTTGGTTAGAGGAGAGCTTGCTTTGATCCAGTTGCCATTGATCTGTGGCCTCATTCCCTCCAGTCTCCAGCTCATTCATCCTTTGCCAGTAACACCTGCCTTCTGCTAATCCTTGCAACTGCCAGACATTCATCACCTTCAGTAACTTTTAACTTGTTGTTCCTTCTGTCACAACTACTTTTCTGCTAGCTTACTCCCAAAGCTTATCATGCTTTTCACTGAGATGCTATATACTTTATGAGGCCTGATCACTTTATCTACAATTGAAGACATTCTGCAGGGGAACAAAAATCTGCCATCTCAATATTTCATTGTAGCAAACATTTGATTCAGGTGAGGGCTTTGAAGACTGAGTGGTAGTTGCTTTCGGTATTTATATAAAAACTTCTCTTTGTAAGGGTGTCTCCAGGAAGACCTAATTGCTTTATTTCTTTTTGTGGTGAAGACAGAATTTAATTTGCATATCACTGGTTTTCTGTGTCTTCCTGGTAAGCTCCTCAGTGGACCTTCCTTTTCTCTAACCTGCCCATCCTACCCCACATCAATTTTAGCTAAATTATTTAAGATGGTATCTGAAGCAATGTGGGTGAGTTAGCCATGTTGGATGTCTCCCAAATATACAGGAGACATACATGTCAATGTTAAAGCTCTTTGGGCTTTTTCTTATCAATCTGATGCTTGTTTGGGCATTTGCCAGTGTAGAAAACTCAGAAAGTATGGGATGATTTTCCTTGTATCCTGGCACCATTTACCTCTTTACTGAAGTGCTTATTACCTTCTAAGGTGTATGTGATGTACTTGTTTGTGGGGTGTTTAGTCATTGTCTCTTTTTTCCAACTAGACAAAAAGCTCCACAAAAGCAGGATGTTTTAAAATTTTATGTATTGTAAACTGCAACATCAAGCATAATATTTGGAACACAGTGATATTAATATATGTTATTGTTGCTGTCAATGACAATTGTTAATAGGATTTAAGACTAGAAAAGTATGTTAATGTGAGATTCTGTATTCCAGAAAACATAGGAAGAGGAAGCCAGAATAAGTATTATTGTGAGGGAGTGACATGCCTACTAATGTTTTAAGGAAACTAAGTTGGTAACATTATTTTTTCAGGGGAAGATTTGTAGTAGTACTTCAGATATGTAGTTATCTGGGCTTATAGTATGTGTTAGCAGGAGATGTGCAAATAAAGGAACTTATTTGTGTTAAGGAGGGTATTTAAAAAAACAGATT
This sequence comes from Condylura cristata, assembly GCF_000260355.1. NCBI lineage: Eukaryota > Metazoa > Chordata > Mammalia > Eulipotyphla > Talpidae > Condylura > Condylura cristata. The sequence goes on along the minus strand of NW_004567108.1, from coordinate 62,868,735 downwards.
GTACTTAGTAACTGATCAGAAGGTGTGAAATTAAGACAGTGAGATGGTAGATTCTGATTTTTCTCCTGTTTCCTCTTTAGTCACTCTCCTCTGCCCTGTTCTGTGCAATAGGGAAGTCCCTCAGGAATGACCTCACTTGGGCTCCCTTTCTACTTTGCCTAGAATTTGATTCATCCAGTGGGAGGAAAAATAATAGATTGGGAGATGGCAAGAGAAAGAGATGAGGGTGTTTGCTCTCTTCCCTTTCTATGTTGTGTCTGTATTCTGGAAATGACGATATCCCTTGGACCTGCCAAATTGTTTCTGCAACTTTCCCACAGCTCTAAAAGTAGTTTTCATTAAAGACTACTAGTCTGAACAATTAAGGAGTAAATTATTTTTCTTCTTAAGAATATGATTGATACAAAGGGAAGAATTTGAGATTTATGGCAAACTGTCAATCTTTGGGAACTGAAAAAAATAAAGTCAACATTAAGAGAAATAGGAAAATTAAAAGAGAGAAGGAGATCAATTTTTAGGGGCAAAAAAATAACTTCAGTTTGCAACACATAGAGTAGTCCAAAATGTCAAAATACCTAATTGGAATGCTTGTTGGCCAGATATGAATAATAACAAAACAGAATAGAATAAAAGATGAAATTCATTTAGCCATGCACTTAGTGAGCCCTGAACCTGGGTCAGATTCCAGATTTGGGCTTCATTAATGACCATGTGTAACTAAGATTCTTTAAGCTAGGAATAATGATTACTGTGTGCAAGTAAGTGTAGTTTGAGAAACTGTGAGGACCAAAGACTTGGTTCCTAGGTCCCAAGTCCAAAGACTTGGGAAGGGCATGGGATGAGAGAGATGACTCAAACTCCATGTGGAACAAGGAGATGCCTGGAAGGGCTACAAGTGTGTAACGTGCAGCCCCATCCAAAGGTGACGTCTCCTATTTACTGGTATCAAGGACAAAAGTGGGGCAAGTATGCAGCGTGTACACACATGTGTGGGAGATGATATTGGTGATGTAATCTAGGGTGGGGGGACCAGGGACTATTGCCTGTGGGGCTCCACTGTTCCTACTGATCAAAGTATATTATCTCTAGTCTAATATCTGCCTGTTGGTTTTTTGCAGCTACTGGTTTCTCAGTATATTCCTTATCTCAGGACAGTTGCCCTTTGGTGAGAGACCTCTGCATGGTTCTACACCTAACTGACAAACAGGAACTCTGGGCACCAAGACAATATTCCTGAGAACGAGGAGGACTGGGGATTCTACAACATTATAAATCCATCTCTAATGTAAATTTTAAGTCTCATAAGTAAAGGTTGCTACTCTCTTTATCTGTGAGTTCTGCTCAAACAAACATGGGTTTACAGAAATGGTCTTACCTGTATCTTTAGGAATCGAACACAAATATCATGACATTTATCTTACTACAGTGAATAAAGGAAGTATATTAATAATGAAATATCTCTTTTCTCATGTCTAAACATGTATTGCCAACATGTGCTCCTATTGTTAGGGGGAAAGGATACCGTGAAGAACTCCATGGGTTTTGTGGACTCCAACCCCACTCCAGACCACAGCCATCATAAAGCCAGGCATGTGGGCCTTGGGATGTCTCTTGCTCTTGCTTTCTTTGTTTTTGGGCCTCTTGATGTTTTGGCTCTTGGCTTGATTCTTGGCTTTTTTCTTCAGCCTGCCACTGGGATTCCACATCAGCAGAACTGGTAAGATACAATTTAGCAATTTATCTCCCTCTCTTTCTCCCTGAAATATTCATTTCTTCATTCCCCCTCTATTGTATGTAAACATTTTACTAACCTTTTTGCATATGCTTGCAATGAAATATTATTATAAATATTATTATTATTTAAGTACATGTGTGCGGATCCACAATCAGGCAACCCACTTCTTATCAGGGGTTTCCCTTTAACACTATGACTCTGTCTTTGTAACTTCCGTCATAGAGACCTGCCATTGAACAAATACATATACTAGAGAATAAACATTTGAATCCCGGCTTGTATAGTACTTAAACTTAGTTGGAGACCCATGTAATAAATTTCTAGATAAAAACATAAAAGAAATGAAGCAAATGTAGCGGGACTATTTAGCAGAGTGATAATACCAGCATAGGAGGTAAGTACGATAGATATGTTGGTAAAGATTCTCAGGAGGGGACAACTGAACTGAATAGTAAGCCAAGTTATAATCTTGAGGAAGAACATTTCAGACAGACAAAATGTTGGGATGAAATTGGACTTTTAATTGAGTAGAAAGAAGACCAGAAGAACGTGTGTCGTGTGAATAGCAGATGACATAGCCAGGACAAGATCATGTAGGAACTGGAAGGCAAAGTGAAGTAGCTTGGTTTTTAGTGTAAACAGAGAGAAACCACTGGAGGGATGCAAATGTTGATGCCTTTTGAGCTACACAGGGAGCTGATTCTAGGATTCAAAGTGTGGAAGTAAAGAGACAGTGTAGAGGCCACTACAGTTTTTGAGGAGAAAGATATCTGTGGTTTACAAAAGAAAAGAAATAACTGAGTTGGAGAGAAACATGTGGATTTCATGTATATTTGAGGACTAGAACCATGAATACAGGGTGACAGGTCAGTGGAATTAAAAAAATGATTGCTAGATCTTGGATTGGGGGAGTGGGTGGATGTGATGGTTGCTATTAGTTACTAATATGAGAAAAGTGGAGGAGTAACAAGTTTCAGGGGTGTTTACATGACATTCCAAGATAAGTTTTTTGTTGCATGATTCACTACAAGAGCTCACAAAACAATATCAAACAGTTGTGGTTTATTATAATGAAAGAAAAGGAAAAGGTCAATAGGTGGGATTTAAGAGGAACCAGAAGCAAACTTCCCATCCTCTCCCAACATATTTACATAGAGAGTGTTTAATTGTCCCATCAAGGAATGTAAGATAAAACATAAGGAAACCTCATTGAGTTTTAATGTTCACAGTCACTCATAGTACAACCACTTAACTAAACTTAGCTGCCCTATGTTCAGGTCTAATTCCCCAGTTTAAATTGATGCAACATGGTACTGAATTCCAAGAATATAAAAACACTCTTCTCAAGTAAAACATTCCAAGTACTTAGAGGTTACCACATAAAATCCAGTCCTGAAAACTGTTGGATTGTGTAGGATTTGGGATGTCAGCCCTGCTGAGTTAAACTTTCATGACAAGGGGACAGTAATAAGTTTTAGTTTGGTAACTTATGTTTGTGATACTTCCTTGATATTCACATAGAAACATCAGAGGTTAGAGATGTGATTATTGGATTCTTCAGTGTATTCAGTATACTTAAGTTATCTAAAAATCATGAGACTAGATGGGTTTATCCAAAGAGAGAGTCTGGATGTAAACAAAAAGAAGAGGATCCATGATTGCTCTATTAGACTTTCTAGTGTTTAGAAATTACAGTAGGAGATTATCAAAAGCAGACAAAAGATAAAAGGGAAACTAAGAGATAAATACTGAACTTAGAAGCCAAGAGAAGAAAGAAGTCAATTGTATAGAATGTTAATGAGATGCTTAAAGCTAAAAAAAAGGGGTGGGGGAGGTGAAATATAGATTAGGTATGCTTGTCATTCAAAGTGATCTAGCAAAGAAGACATTAAAGATGCAAATATGACTAGAGGTAATTACACTTACTGAGCCCTTGGAAAGGCAAAGAAGATGTACAATGCTTGAGTTGTGCATGAAAAAAAGTAGCAGCCAGAGCTCAGAACTGAAGCTTTTGAACACTTGGTGAGGAGAAACTGGACTTGCTGTCAGGTTACTAATAATCTCTCAGTGGAAGAAACCCAATTTTATTTTATTTTTGTTTTTCATGAGTTATGCAAAAGTTAATTCATACCATATATAATCTTTACAATTGAGGTACAATTTGCACCTCCTTTAGAGATATGTCAAGACACCAAATGCCATTTTAAATTTGCAATTTTTAAATGTCTATCAGCATAATTCTCTTATTTAAAGAGAATGATGAGGGAAATGAAATGACTGATAGGGAAAAATAGAATATTCAAGGACTAAAAATTTTGTTGATGGATAAGATACGTTGCAGTGAATATAATAGATAAAACAAGCAGGAGGGATAGGACTGTGTGGTTTAAGAAGTTACATTTATTATTGCAGTAGTAAAGTAACTGCATTTGAAAACAAAACGTAGGATGTGGCCATGGAAGTGAAAGATGACATAGGGTTGAGAAGAGATGATGTAACCTACAGAGTAAAGGTTGGAGATGGATCTACTATGTGTCCATCTATGTGTGATGACAGGCTTTAGCACTGAAAAAAGGTCAAAATCTTTATTGAAAAAATAGAGGTGAGAATGATTTTGGAAAGCAACATTGGAAGAGAGGAGAATAAGGCAGAGTTTTCTAAGAGTGGAAAGGAATATTTGTCTAAAAGTGGAAAGCAAGGAAGTTGTTCTGACATGACGTTGAGGTCTTGGTGTACTTGAGACAGGAAAATGAGTCAATTCAGGGAAACAATTCCCTTGAAAAGAATAAAATTTCAGTAAACAATGAGCATTGTAAAAAAAAAAAGTGAAGAATAAGAAGTTATATTATTAACCTTGGAATGGGAAGCCACAAAGAAGGGGTGAGGAGATGATCAATAGTGAAAGCCTGTCCTATATTTATTGCAGTGCTATTCACATAGCTAAGATATGGGAACAATCTAAATGCCCAAAACAGATTACTAGATAAAAAAGAAGTAGTGTATAAACACAAAGAAATACAACTAAACAATCAAAAAGAAACTCATGACATTTGCAGGAATGTGGCTGGAGCTGGAAGGGATTGTGCTCAGTGAAATAAGCCAGAAGGTAAAAGAAAAATATTGGATAGTTTCACTTATAGGGAGGAGGAATATAGAGAAACTGAACAAAGGGTCAGAGAAAAATTAAAAAGACAAAACTTGGAAGCAAATTATAGAGTTGAGACATACAACAAGGGAGGACAGAATAGGGGGTCAAAACATGGGAGGGAAAAGCACAAGGGATTATGGTGATGGTTCATGGGGAGGTGGTGACAGGATTTATGGGAATTACACATGAGGGGGAAAAAATCAAGTATTGTACAAAAATGAACAATGATGTAAGAAAAATATAGTGGGAGTTTGTAACATGGAAAATAAGGCACATAAAGGGAGAAGGGAAAGAGAAAGTGGAAGTCTAAGAAATTATTTGGTAGTGATCAAACAAAGCAGACTGAAGATATGTGGACATTTTTGAATGGCTTGGAAAAGAGCTATGATACCCTGATGAATACAAGACTCAAGTATTTAGATATTAATCCCCCTCACGTTAAACCAAGAGAGAATGGTGCCTCTATCTAATGTTACATTTGAGATCACTGTTAAGATAATTGTATTTGAATAATTTTAATAAGTATCTAATATCTATCTGGCTATTGTATCTCCTTTACTTAGTGCTTTTAGTACCTCTCCATTCACAAGCAGGTCCAAGTTACATAAACTTGAATAAGTAAGGGAGGAGGAATAATTTTTGAGAATTTGTGAGAAACATAAAGAAAAAATATAGAATGATGATGAGTTTGAGAAATACAGAGAAAAGAGGAGAAAAACTCGAAGAAGAAAGGTGATATATGGCATTTCTGTTAATATGCTACCGAGGAGGAATCAAAGGAGTTAAATCAGTATTTTGTTTCCACCAATTCTGGCCATTTTTTCAGCAATAAATTATAACACAGGTGTATGAAATAATTATAGTGAAAATCAAAAGTTTGATGACACAGATTTGACTAAATTTGAAAAAAATGGTTCTATTTCCTAATCTTAGGGAATCTCTCTGAACTATAGGTCCCTTATTTGTAAAATGAGCTGAAGAGTAATGTAATTTTAGGCCACTTTAATAAAGTTGATCAATTGGTTTAAAATATTATTTCAGTTTTTGGAGTAAAAGTTCACATCTTGATAAATATATGTAGCACACTGCACACAGTGTTAAAATTCTAGTACCATTTCTTTCTACCAGATTTATTCCCACTAGTAGTTCCTTCTGCTTCTTTTCAACTTTCCCTCTGGTAGCCACCACTTGCTAGTTAGAATCCAAGAGGCTTTGTTGTGTTTTGTTAATTTGTTTCCTTCATTTAATTATATTGTATATGCAAAACCATGTAATATTTGCCTTTCGGATCAATTTACTTAGCATAATCACCTCAAATTCCATCCAAGTTGTTGCAAATGGTAAGATTTCATCATTGAAACACTTTAATTGCTCATTAAAATTCCATTAAGTATATATACACATATGTATGTATTTGTATATATACATTTCCTTTATCTACTCACCTACCTATAGGCATTTAACTTGTTTCCACGTGACTGTTGTGAACAGTGCTGCAATAAATATAGGGGTGCATGAAACATTTTGAATTAATGTTTTGAGAGTATTTGCATATATATATACATAATAGAATTAGTGGATCATATAATATCTATTTTTAACTTTTGGGAAACTTCCATCCTGTTTTCCATAGGGACTATTAATTTACTCTTACCTGAAGCAATATAGAGATTCAGTGCAATCACTATCAAAATTCTGTAACATTTTCAAAGAAATTGAATAAACAATACTTATGTTGTATAAACCCTTTAGATTAGTTTCAGTTTTAAATGGGGAAAATTGGAAAGTGTAGAGCAACAATATTTAACATCTTTAAGCTTCTGATCTGTTTTCTCTGTTAGTTTTATGATTACTATTTCTACTTTTATAAATTGTGTCTATCAAAATTCAGTATTTCCCTGGAGTTGTCTTTTATTTCCCTGGAGTTGTCTTTTATTTCCTTTTATTTAATGGTTTATTTTCCTATTTTATTCTACTTAGTGAACATTAGTAAATATACTTAGTATATTAGCATACTTAGTAAATACACTCTGTGATATTTGCATTGGTGTTTCAGTTTTTTCATGGGCACTCATAGCCTAGAATTTTTCACTACTTTTGGAGACTTTACTTGTTAACCTTCTAGCTAAAATTAAATATAGATAACTAGTTCCTTGTGTTTAATGCTACTTTTCAGCAATCTCAGTTTTATACCTGTGGGGATTGACTTCACAGTCAATCTTACTTGAGACTGTAGACTGCTTCCAGAAGATTAATAATATTTTCAAGTGAGTAATATGCTCTTTTAATTTTTAAGCCTTTAACTGTTTCTAGATAAATTACTTTTCCCCTTGTTTACTGCTTGTGGGGCTTCATCTAAATCACTTTTGATCTTTGTGTCTTAATTGAAAAGTGATTACTATTTCTATAATAGTATAATATAGTATAGTATAATTTCAGCTATAGCTATAATAGCTGAAGCTAAGTTTAACTGTATCCTATTCTAGAGACCACATATTTGGTCAGTAACAAACTCAGTAAGAAAACCCATACCTTCTGGCTTATAAATCAGTACTTTCTCTTATGCCTCATGGTGGGGAGTAGAGAACTGATACCATCTATTGTTATCTTCTAATTTCCCATATAAAAATCGGGAAGTTAACCCATCATTTTCATTCTTATTGACATTACCTCAAATAACTGGGACCAGAGAAGAAAAATGGTCATTAACTAGAATGCTAATATGAAACAGTAGCTTCCAGGAATCTAAGTTCAGAGGGAAGGTGGTAGGGGAAAATAAGTGACAAACATAACAGATGGGTTATTTTGTGCAGAAGCAGAAGGTCAAAGGAATTTACCAAGATGTTGAAACACAAGACTTTCAGTAGTGTTGGAGAGGTTGACCTTTGTTTCAATAGATCCTGTTTACCACATAGACATATTACATAGGTCATCAATGAGTTCAAGTTTGTGTTTTTAAATGAGCAATTCTGTGTAGTTTTGCTACCTCTGGAATATGAATGTAAAGATTTTGTATAATAAGAGAAGGAGTTATTAAGAGGTATATTTTGACAACGAATTTATTTTCCAGTCCTAGTAGGTTGGTGTGGTAAAATTGAAAATGTAAAGTGGGCATGAAAGAAAGTTGATTAACTCTGACTTGCACGATAGATATATTAAGAATTTCATTGTGAGATGAATGCTTTTGCAAAATTTGTGGCTAGTAAAGAAAATATTTCTCTTCTGTCTATGGATTAAAATTATGTTCTTTAATAGGGAAGCCATAAAAGGGATAAGGAAAAAATAAAAGACAAAACTAACTAGGAAGCAAACTATAAATCAGAGACTTTAATGGTGGGGGAAGGGATCAAAATGGGAGGGAAGAACATAAAAGTCTATGGTGGTGGTTCTTGGGTGTTTTGGTGGTGGTAATTTTATGGGGATACCACATGAGGGGAGAAGTTAAACTTTGTATAAACATGAACAACTATGTAAATACATGTAAATAAAAATGATAAAAGAAATCATGGTGTTTAATAAGAACTGATTTTATATCTTTGAAGATATGGGGTGTGCGAGTATGTATATGCCTGTGTGTGTTTCTACTGCTGCCCACTAGAAATAAAATAGTAGAATAATTAGATACATTGTGATGCTCCTGGTATAGAGAATTTCAGAAGCCCTGGGTTGTTATTCAGACTGAATAATTATGTTGTGCAAAATTATACAGCAAGGGGGGCCCTCCCTGGTGGCGCAGCGGGTTAAAGCACAGCACTGAGAATCTGAAGCCACTTCCGCATGAGTTCGATTTCCGCTGCCCCTGAGGTGACCACATGGCGTGGCAGACCTCTCCTGACACTCCCGCTGCTCCCCTCAGCAGTGTACTTCATAGATCTGCCTGTTCTGCTCCCCACTCTGTCTCTGGTGAAGCCTCTCACCGCCCCTGAGCCTCTGGCCTGTACCCCAGTTCTGTATGTGCAAATAAATAAATCTTTAAAAAAAAATTATACAGCAAGGGGAAGCCATATTACTTGTTTTTTTAAGATTTATTCATTTGTGTATATAGAACTGGGGTACAGGCCAGAGGTGCAGGTGCGGTGAGAGGATTCACCAGAGACAGAGTGGGGAGCAGAACAGGCAGATCACGGAGATACACTGCTGAGGGGAGCAGTGAGTGGGTCAGGAGAGGTCTGCCGTACCATGTGGATCACCTAGGGGCAGGCAGGGATCCAACTCATGCTGAAGTGGCTTTCGCTTCTTAGTGCTGCGATTTAACCTGCTGCACTCCCAGGTCCCAGGGGGGTCTGCCATATGAATTTTAAAGGAAAATAGTTTCCTATTATCAGGGACATATTTCCCAAAAGGTATTTGGAATATCCCAGAAAAGTAAATTTGAAGTTAGTCACATGAGTGTAAGGCTACATGACATACATGACAAACTACTTAAAATATATAATTTTTAATTTTCATTTATTATGTGTAGAAGAATTGGGGTATAGACCAGATGTGCAGGGGTGAGTGGATTCACTAGAGATAGAGTGGGGAGCAGAACAGGTGTATCAACTGAAATACACTGCAGAGGGGAGCAGTGGGCGAGACAGGTGAAGTCTCTGTGACATATGTGGGTCAGCTCCCTGGCTAGGTATCAAACTAAGCCACAGGGGTGATAGTGTAAAAACTTAACCTCTAGGCCAGCAAGGAGGCTCTACCTTGAATTTTTAACATTTTGTCTTTCTTTTAGGTGGTATACAAACAGATGACAGTAAAGAAATGTAACAAAAAGTTCTTTTTGTTGTTGTTGCACTCTAATTGTATTAAAGTTCCTTTCCATTGGTGGTGTTACACACTAGAGTATTTTATATTTTTATACCTCTGAAGCCTGAAAAGTCTGTCACAAGTCTAAGATATCTTCTGGTGGGTACCCATAGAAAAAGGGTACCCTTTTCTTCCAAGTGTGGAAGGAAAAGAACAAAATCAAAATCAAGATAAACACTGTCATTTTAACATCTCCAGGGTTTCTCACTAACATCTGTTTAGCCAGTCCATGACCAAGTAGCAAACAAATTTCTCCATATGTCTCTCTGCTCCATGTGCCCCCTCTAGGTCTCCTTTTGGCTCTCTATCTTGCTTTCTTTCTTCCTGCGTCTCCTCTCCAGCTACTTCTCTCTGCTCAGCTCCACTCTTCCTTGGATGCAGCAGGGAATCTGGAATCTCCCCTTTTCCTGGGGACCACCTTACAGCTTCAAGAATATTTGTATAGAAAAGAAACAGGCACGTGGCAACAGCATGGTACAAGTACAAGGATGATCCCTGTATATTTCTTGATTCTACAGAGAATTCACAGGTCAATAGAACCATATTTCCTTAGATATATGAAGTGATTTGCTCAGAATGGGTTTCTGTCTGTTTGAGAAGTTACTTGTCATCTTCTTTTGATAATGTCTTCTTTTCCTTTGTGTTATGAGTCAGAAGATCAGAACACTTGGAATGTTCATGTTTTACAAAAATGAAGTCATCTGTAACATAATCTGGTTATGTTAAACTCATTCTCTAAATAAATCTCTTTAATATTGACCTCAAGAAGTTCCCAGAAATTAAGTTTCCCTTACTGTAAGACTCTTTCTCAAAAACCTACTTATACAACAGGTCACACATTTTCAAATGCTCTTAAAGAAAACTAAATTATAAATAGAAGTCATATTTTTGTATAACCAATTTTGTATAGTTCATGGTCTGAATATTTCTCTACATAAAGCTAGACTGTGATAGATACTGTATTATTTAACTTTCTCCCTTTTTATGTTGTAATACTCTTTAGTTACCCCAGCCCTGTACAGACTGGTAATTTGGTAATTTGATGAGATTAGAGTATGCAGGACAGAAATGCATTCTGAAACTGAGGAAGCATTTTGTGGCTATCACTGCAAGACAACAGTATGCTATTAAAGTTACAAAGTTTTGGCAGATAAGCACATAGTTGTGTTTTCTTGGCAAGGTGTTGGAAATATCAGGTCAGATCACAGCAAGGCGGAAGTAATAATTGTGTGAACAATGCAGGATGAGATATGAAAAAATTCCTTTATTCATAGACTTGAGACAGGTACTACTAAATTGGGAAGGGCATTACATTTGGATTATGTAGTATGCTCAAATTCTAAGTTCCACTTGCAAAATCCCAAGGTAGGGACTTACAGGCTCAGCTTGGCTAAAATGCTGAGACCCAGACCAACACACAATACCCAATTAACACAAGAGTTAGGCATTAATTTCACTATATCCAGACATAAAGATGAGGAAGTGGGAAAAGTTTTCAAAATAGAGAAGTGTTGTATAGTCAATCCTGTAGTAGTGCAAATAGTTCACTTTTCCTCTTAAGCTTTGAGTATGAGGATATTACTGTGTTTTGGAAAAGCTGACTTTGTCACATACTTCTGTTTACCATAAAAATGGAAGTCACACATAAAAGGTCATTATTAAAAGATGTAGCACCTACATTTCATGCCTTTTACAATTTAATTGTTAAGTTATACTTGGAACACTTACCTTATTGATATATAAAATTAATAGGAGCCCTCTGATAAGTTTGGGAAAATAAAAAAATTATTAATTAATTAACCGGTTTTTTTTTTCCAGGAAGGTTAAGTTTTTTTTATTTTTTTTCTTTTATTTTGTTGGAAAAAATTGGGAAACCAAAAAAAAAGAAAAATTGAAAGCAGAAATCACCAACTAGAAATTTTCCCACTGAAAATCAGTAGTTGTAAAAAATATAATTTCTTTTTTTATATCTTTATTGAGGTATAGTTGCTAAATAAAAATTGTATATATTTAAGGTGGTTTGATATATGTATACATTATTAAATAATTAGCAGAATCAAGCTAAATAACAAGTCCTTCAATTCACATAGTTATCTTTGGAGATGGTGGTAAATATCAAAACATTTAAAATCTCATTTCTTAGACAATTTTAAGTATAAAATAGAGTATTATTAACTATGGCTTTCATGAAATATTCATAACTTATTCATCTTAGTACTGGAAACTTTTATTGTTTGATCATCATCATCCAGTTTCCTTGACTTTATAACCCCTGGTAACTTCCAGTCTATTCACTTGTTCTATGGACTCAACATATTTAAATACCTCAAACATATTTAAATTCCTCATTGAGGGAGATCATATATGATATCTTCTTTTCTTCCTGGCTTGTTTACATTACATAATGTCCTCCAGGTTTATTCAAATAACAAGATTCCTTTTTTTTTTTTAATGGCTGAAGAAATCTCCTATTTTTCTCTATTCACCTGTCAATGGACACTTAAATTGTTTTCAAGTATTGGCTATTGTGGTTAATATCACATTGAGCATCAGAGTGCAGTGAGATTCCAATTTCATCTACTTAAGATAGCTATCCACCAATGAGATTGCTACATCATTCAATAGTACTATCTTTAATATTTTAAGGCATCACTATGCTGTTTTCCATGGTGGCTACACTATTATTTCTTAAACCTGAGAGTCTCTATCTTTGATAGACATAAGAATCACCAGAGGAAGTTATTCCCAATTCACAGATTCTCAACAGAATCTGACAGTAGATTTTCAATGGAGTCAGCACAATTATAAGCACAAAAATCAATGATACATATAAATAAGAGGACTGCACTATACATATAAGAAACCTGCCATCCACTGAAGGTGACAGTGTTGGGGACCGAGGCCGGCATCTGGCGTCTGTCAGCAGTCATAAAAAGGTGAAATGGAGTCCGGATAGAGAAAAACATCCGGGTTGTAAAAGGCATGTGGGAAGAACTCCCTGCCCCCACCTTTTCCTTTTCCTCTTTCTTTTCTCACCCACTTTCACCCCTCGCGAGACCAACTGTTATCAAAACATTGCTGCATGTCTATTGTCCATTGGCTTTCTCCCTTCCAGACTTCTGCATCCCCCACCTCTTGTATTTTATATAAACTAGATAAAAACAAAATAAAACTCTCTCTCTCCTCTCTTTGTTCTGCTACACGCGTGTGACTGTTTCTTTTGTTCGCCGTACCTGGGGCCCCGACTCCCCGGCCTTGCAGGTCAAGGCCCCCTAGGGATTCCTCAGGTCTTATCTCTTTAGCAGTTCACTAAATTAATGAAAATCTTCCTATGTTCCTCCAAATCTCTTTCTTCATATAAAACATCTTCCATACTTAGACTTATTCTCAAAATAATGCTATTTAATGCTAAATTCAAGAAATTCCCTGAAAATTAGTTTCCCTTTACTATAAATCAGCTATCTTTGCCACAATGCTCATTATACAAATAAACAGATCACACACATTCAACTGCTCATGAAAAGTTATACTGCCATATAACATACTGGAATTACTGTAGGCATGCATGTAGATCAATGTTAATCAAATCCCACTTCTACTCCCAACTAATTGTGAGCCTGGATAAATCATTTAATCATTTTAAACTTTGTTTTGGTATGAAAATGTCAAGAAATCTTTTAAAAATATATGTACTTAGATGTATATCATATTTAAAAGAACTTGTGAGCCATTGTTCAACATGGTTATTGTGGACATTTCAAACGGAGAAAAGCATGCAGGAAATGATATGGTGGTCACCTCCATGGAAGAGTGCCACCAGGCAACCAAAGGGCATGCCAGGGAGATGTGGCTTTTGCCTTGAAGAAATTATTCTACTGCAGACCCCTTGCCCTTTCAGGGAGACAAAGACCATTCATGAAGATCAGACTGACCAGCTCACAGGAGACATGCATATTTCACAATGCCAGCTTTTTTTATTTATACTTGTCAAGGTACATTCTTTTGCACGTATGGGATAATAACATTAACTTACAAGGCATTTCTCCTAAGAAGCTCAAAGTTTTATTCTTGGTGTTAATTCCTTAATGGCAAATGTAACACTAGAGATTCTTTTAAGGAATTTGTTCTGCTCTTCCAAGGGCTGCAAAGGAAAGCTCTCCCACACAGTAGTAAATATGCCTGGCTGCCTCCTTAGACCCACTTTAAGCACGTTGTTCTTTTCCCTGTAATTCACACTTGACCCAGATAAATTCTTATAGTAACTTCTGACTGAATTAACTATGAAAACTGACAAAACTCTATAAGAACATATTCAGCTATTTTTCCACTGGGCTTGGGACACTTAATCATGGCACAATATGAAGAAGGGTTGCTTTAACCAAGGGGGGTGTGGAGAGTTCATATATTTTATTTACTTAAGAAAACAGATGAGTGCTCTTCAAGTTCTGTGTAGAATGAGAAGGTCAATTTGAGAGGCATTTGCATTTATTAAGAGAGGTTTCGTCAGGCCAAGGATTCTTTGACTCAATATCAGTACAAGAACTTTCCAGTATTTGCACTTCATGTATTAAATATTCCCAATTCCAATTCATACACTATGTAAATATCTTAACAATGTTTCTGATGGACAATGTGTCATTTATGGGAAGACTAAACTTTTTAAATAGTATAGTTTAAAATTGTTTTTCTCGTTTCTTAACTTTATCTTAAAATACTAACAGATGACTAATAACACATGACCTTTTTTCCTCATAAAAAGGTCTTCTTCAGATATTGTACAAGCAACTGTTCAAAAGTTTTAACTCAAGTAGATTTATGTACAATAATAAAATTGATTTTTGAAAGTAACTTTAAGAAATTTTAAGTAGGATAGCTTGTCTGGAAATTAGATAAGCAGAGGAAAAGTCAGAGCTGAATTTTTCTTTCTAACTGGTTTGAAAATACTTGCTACTGGTTAAGATTTGGAGTTTTGGTTGTTTTTGTTTGTTTGTTTGTTTTTTAAGATTTATGTATTTATTCGTACAGAACTGGGGTACAAGCCAAAGGTGCAGGGGCAGTAAGAGGATTCAATAGAGACAGAGAACAAGCAGATCCACTAAGTACACTGCTGAGGGGAGCGGTGGGTGAGACAAGAGAGGTCTGCGACGCCATGTGGATCACCTCTGGGGCAGGGATCGAATTCGCACTAAAGCTCTGCAGCTAGCTTGCAGTGCTGCATCCTAACCAGTTGTGCCACCAGGGAAGGCCAGGGGTTTTTTGTTTGTTTGTTTGTTTTTAAGATTTATTTATTTGTGCATACAGAACTGGGGTACAGGCCAGAGGCTCAGAGGTGGTGAGAGGCTTCACCAGAGACAGAGTGGGGAGCAGAAGAGGCAGATCAACGAAGTACACTGCTGAGGGCAGCAGCGGGC